>NW_018406002.1:222390-321072 GCF_002113885.1 Mizuhopecten yessoensis
ACATATTTGACCCCTGTGACCTTGAATATGGGTGAAGGTCATTCATTTGTACAAACTTTGTAGCACTTCATCTCAGCATGCTACTGGCTAAATATCATCACCCTGAGCATTTTGGTTATTCAGAAGAAGTTGTTTAAAGGTTTTTTAATACAATTGACCCCTGTGACCTTGAATATAATTGAAGGTCATTCATTGGAACAAACTTGGTAGCCCTTCACCCAAGCATGCTACTGGCCAAATATCATCTCCCTGGGCATTTTGGTTATTGAGAAGAAGATGCTTAAAGTTTTTGACATATTTGACCCCTGTGACCTTGAAAATAGGTGAAGGTCATTTATTTGAACAAACTTTGTAGCCCTTCATCCAAGTTTGCTTCTTGCCAAATATTGACACCCTAGGCCTTTCGGTTGTTAAGAAGAAGTCGTTTAAAGTAAAATATTGACGCCGGACGCCGGACGGACGCCGGACGGACGGACGACGGACGCCGCGCCAAGGCATAAGCTCACTTGGCACTTCGTGCCAGGTGAGCTAATAAAAACTGTATTTTTGCCCTTGGAAGGAAAAAAATCAGTGCTAATCAGCTATGCCAAAAAAATGTGCATAAAGTTAAGCAGAATTGAAAATAATCAGCTGGATTTCTACAAAGTTGATTATAGAAGTAAAACTGCAAACCATCACTTTCCCTCCATCACATTTTTACCCTTTGATGACTTTATAAAAACAAATTTGGCCCTCACTGAATATGCCCATGTATTGTACCTTAACACTCCGATTAACGTTTTTACACAATGTTTTTTGTCTAGTACTTTATTTGCTCTTACATACTTCATTTGCTCTTACATTCAAGGACAAACGTATGGTATTTACTGTAATTTCATTCATATTGATATTACCTGTCAAATTCCACAGAGCACTGAGAGTGAACTTGAGGGTGATATCTATGGACCGGGCCTGTACTTTCAGTCGGACTAGATCCAGCATTTTCTGCATGTACTTGGTCTTTGCTCCCAAAAGAGATGTCTGGCTTGTGGAGATTTTGGCAGCAAGAATTGAGCAGATGGCAACAGACATACGATTCATGGAAGGATCATCAAACTGACAAAGGCATTCCATCACCAGCTTGGCACAGCGATAACGGTCAAAGGACTGAAGACAGATCAAGTTACTCATCAATAATAGCAAAGTAATTATAATGACATAATAGAGTGTGTTTAGATAAAAGCTGTTTCGGTATCAAAATATTTATATTTCATATCAAGGAGACACCAGAAAGTGCAAAATAGTGTCAATGTGACAACAATATCATTGCCTAATATAAATGTTGAAGTAAGTAACTGGACATTGTTTTTTCTGTGGCCTTTGGGCCTCCTTCCTAATTGAAAGTATTTTATCTTCATGCCTGCCTAGGCAATTCCCAAAATTTACTCCTGAAATTTCCCTCCCAATTGGTATGTTTTCTTCCCAAAATGAGACAAAAAGGCTTCTTCCCAAATTAATGAAAATAATCACTGCTAGAGTTAACACTGATTCATAAGTATGAGAATTATCCTGACCCGATATCATTCCCTTATATATCCTGATGACATTTTTCAGGTTTCACAGCTGAATTATTCAGACATGTGCAGTAAGTGTAATATCCAGAACTGACACCAGAATGTTATAGCTGAATGGTTCAGCCTGTATAGGCAATACATGGTTACTGAGGTTACAACTGAATCCTACAGGTATTATAGGTAATAAATACAAGGTTACAACTGGATCCTACAGGTATTATAGGTAATACACGGTTACTGAGGTTACAACTGAATCCTACAGGTATTATAGGTAATAAATACAAGGTTACAACTGAATCCTACAGGTACTATAGGTAATACACGGTTACTGAGGTTACAACTGGATCCTACAGGTATTATAGGTAATACAAGGTTACTGAGGTTACAACTGAATCCTACAGGTATTATAGGTAATACATAGTTACTGAGGTTACAGCTGAATCCTACAGGTAATATATAGGTAATACAAGGTTACAACTGGATCCTACAGGTAATATAGGTAATACAAGGTTACTGAGGTTACAACTGAATCCTACAGGTATTATAGGTAATACAAGGTTACTGAGGTTACAACTGGATCCTACAGGTATTATAGGTAATACACGGTTACTGAGGTTACTACTGGATCCTACAGGTATTATAGGTAATACATGGTTAATGCGGTTACAACTGAATCCTACAGGTAATATAGGTAATACAAGGTTACTGAGGTTACAACTGGATCCTACAGGTAATATAGGTAATACACGGTTACTGAGGTTACTACTGGATCCTACAGGTATTCTGAATCCTACAGGTATTATAGGTAATAAATACAAGGTTACAACTGGATCCTACAGGTAATATAGGGAATACACGGTTACTGAGGTTACAACTGAATCCTACAGGTAATATAGGTAATAAATACAAGGTTACAACTGGATCCTACAGGTAATATAGGGAATACACGGTTACTGAGGTTACAACTGAATCCTACAGGTAGTATAGGTAATACACGGTTACTGAGGTTACTGCTGGATCCTACAGGTATTATAGGTAATACAAGGTTACTGAGGTAACAACTGAATCCTACAGGAATTATAGGTAATACATGGTTACTGAGGTAACAACTGGATCCTACAGGTATTATAGGGAATACAAGGTTACTGAGGTAACAACTGAATCCTACAGGTATTATAGGTATTACACGGTTACTGAGGTTACAACTGAATCCTACAGGAATTATAGGTAATAAATACAAGGTTACAACTGGATCCTACAGGTATTATAGGAAATACATGGTTACTGAGGTTACAACTGAATCCTACAGGTAATATATAGGTAATACAAGGTTACTGAGGTTACAGCTGAATCCTAGCAGTTAATGATGTATAGTTACCACATCTTGTAGGATCCTGTCACTACACAAGGTGAGGAGAGCATTCTTCTGAAGCTGAAATTTAAATGAAAAAGGTCCAAGTTACTGTCTCAATTTTTTTGTTCTTCATAATAAAAATCAATGTCTTAATTTTGCACTTTTGTCACATTTATTGTTTTTCAACTTAAATATTGTCTTTATGATTATCACATATAATTTGTCTCAAATTCTATTTGGTCATTATCACATATTATCAAAAAGATTTGAAAGGTCCTTTCACTCTAAACCACATTTCATGTGAAACTAAAATTAGCCTTTAACTATTACAGGATCTTAAATGAGTGTCCATTTCAAATGAAAAAATTATCAAACAAGTCTAAAATATGTAATTCAATTGAACCTCTGGCAAGCTAAAATGCAAAACTTGTGTTGAGTTTCCCTAAACAACGTGGTAGCCATGTGATAAGAAGGTAATAGTTTTTACACAAAACGATTGTCTTAAACATGTATAGGGTCTGTGACTGTGTTTTCAATAACTTGTGTGAAATGCACCACATTGTTCTACTGCAGAAAAAGAAAGCAAAATAAAAAGTAAAGATTTTCTATCAGGAGTTCAAAAGTTTTCATCTTCAGTTTAAAATTGTAATATAGTCCAAGGTGACCTACTTGTTGGTGATTGGGAAAATTATCCATGGACAGCAAGGTCAAGTTGACCACATGCTTGAGACAAGACGGGTGGACTTTGTTGCCTATGTCGCCCTTGGACAGGTTGTACAGACAGGCTGTGGCTGCCATTTGTACCCCTAACTGTTTAGGGTGGCTCTTCATCGCTGGCAGGACAAGCTAAAACACAAACACAAAATTGTAAGATATACATGTATTGACATAACAATACTCCACATGTAGCAAATATTGTGTGCAAAAGGGAGTCTAAACAGTACATACCTACCCTGACAATGTCCAGTCTAGGCTCTTCCATGGACAGTGTGAGTCTAAACAGTACATACCTACCCTGACAATGTCCTCTCCAGGCTCTTCCATGGACTGTGTGAGTCTAAACAGTATGTACCTACCCTGACAATGTCCTCTCTAGGCTCTTCCATGGACTGTGTGAGTCTTAACAGCACATACCTACCCTGAGAATGTCCTCTCTAGGCTCTTCCATGGACAGTGCGAGTCTAAACAGTACATACCTACCCTGAAAATGTCCTCTCTAGGCTCTTCCATGGACAGTGCGAGTTTAAACAGTACATACCTACCCTGACAATGTCCTCTCTAGGCTTATCCATGGACAGTGCGAGTCTAAACAGTACATACCTACCCTGACAATGTCCTCTCTAGGCTCTTCCATGGACTGTGTGAGTCTAAGCAGTACATACCAACCCTGACAATGTCCTCTCTAGGCTCTTCCATGGACAGTGCGAGTCTAAACAGTACATACCTACCCTGAAAATGTCCTTTCCAGGCTCTTCCATGGACTGTGTGAGTCTAAACAGCACATACCTACCCTGACAATGTCCTCTCTAGACTCTTCCATGGACTGTGGGAGTCTAAACAGTACATACCTACCCTGACAATGTCCTCTCTAGGCTCTTCCAGGGACTGTGTGAGTCTTAACAGTATGTTCTATATCCCTACCCTGAAAATGTCCTTTCCAGGCTCTTCCATGTACTGTGTGAGTCTAAACAGCACATACCTACCCTGACAATGTCCTCTCTAGGCTATTCCATGGACAGTGTGAGTCTAAACAGTACATACCTACCCTGACAATGTCCTCTCTAGGCTCTTCCAGGGACTGTGTGAGTCTTAACAGTATGTTCTATATACCTACCCTGACAATGTCTTCTCTAGACTCTTCCATGGCCGGTGTAAGTCTAAACAGTATGTACCTACCCTGATAATGTCTTCTTTAGGCTCTTCCATGGCCTACATGTGAGTCTAAACAGTACATACCTACCCTGACAATGTCCTCTCTAGGCTCTTCCATGGACTGTGTGAGTCTTAACAGTACATACTTACCCTGACAATGTCTTCTCTAGGCTCTTCCATGGCCTGTCTAAGTCCAAACAGTATGTACTATGTACCTACCCTGACAATGTCTTCTCTAGGCTCTTCCATGGCCTGTGTAAGTCTAAACAGTACATACTTACCCTGACAATGTCTTCTCTAGGCTCTTCCATGGCCTGTGTAAGTCTAAACAGTATGTACTATGTACCTACCCTGACAATGTCTTCTCTAGGCTCTTCCATGGCCTGTGTAAGTCTTAACAGTACATACTTACCCTGACAATGTCTTCTCTAGGCTCTTCCATGGCCTGTGTAAGTCTAAACAGTATGTACTATGTACCTACCCTGACAATGTCTTCTCTAGGCTCTTCCATGGCCTGTGTAAGTCTAAACAGCGTGTACAGTGACTTCTGTACATACACAACACGCTGGACGTATCGCCTCAGAGCCTCAAGAACCTGTCGTTCATTAGCGTCACCACTTATCTGAAAACAGACAATTATGCAAAGCATAATCTTTCACATTGTACACCTTTTACTTTTTGCAGATAAAATGAAGCTGATTTTGAGGAATATGAAATCATAATTGTTGTTTTATTACAATGGAGTCTGTCCTTTGAAACAAGTCATAGAAGATTGTCAAAAAGAAACAGAATGTGTAATATACAACAGACATTCTTGAATGATTTCCTTTTGAAGATCTATATATGGATACTGCAGAAAGAGCCTGGTAGGCCTAGGGTACAGTAAAGATCTCAAATATTGCTCACTTATTGATATGATTGTTTAATCCTTGTGCTTAAATTCTTATGTGTTTTCTTTGGTAACAGGGTTTTTAGAAAAAGTTGCTGTAGTCGCTTATGCTGAATATTCAATCTGAAGAATAGTACTCTCAATAATATCAGGTCCTGCTATATCTGATTTTGGTAAGTAGTACGTATACATATACCTGTACTTGAGAATTACAAATCACTTAAATATGTGAAGACTCAATTTAAAATCAATCATGACATGTAAGATATGAATTGTTGTTAATTTCTCTGACACAGTGACACTGTGTGCAGCAAAATTTTTACAGCATCTTTACTTTCTTTTTTTTGCCAACTCCAATGAGGGTAATTCTATCATGACAGAAAATATATGTATACACCATTGATAGTAATCACTTGTGAAAGTTTGACTGGTGAAGGGTGAAAGTTTGACAGGTGAAGGATGAAAGTTTGACTGGTAAAGAGAGAAAGTTTGACTGGTGAAGGGTGAAAGTTTGACTGGTGGAGGGTGAAAGTTTGACTGGTGAAGGGTGAAAGTGTGACAGGTGAAGGATGCAAGTTTGACTGGTAAAGAGAGAAAGTTTGACTTGTGAAGGGTGAAACAGTTGACTGGTGAAGGGTGAAAATTTGACTGGTAAAGAATGAAAGTTTGAGTGATGAAGGGTGAAAGTTTGACTGGTGAAGGGTAGAAGTTTGACTGGTGAAGGGTGAAAGTTTGACTGGTGAAGGGTGAAAGTTTGACTTGTGAAGGGTGAAAGTTTGATTCTATGAAGGATGAAAGTTTGACTGGTAAAGAGAGAAAGTTTGACTGGTAAAGAGAGAAAGTTTGACTGGTGAAGGGTGAAAGTTTGATTCTATGAAGGATGAAAGTTTGACTGGTAAAGAGAGAAAGTTTGACTGGTGAAGGGTGAAAGTTTGACTGGTGAAGGGTGAAAGTTTGGCTGGTAAAGAGAGAAAGTTTGACTGGTGAAGGGTTAAAGTTTGACTGGTGAAGGGTGAAAGTTTGATTGGTGCAGGGTGAAAGTTTGACTGGTGAAAGGTGTAAGTTTGACTTGGTGAAGCTTAAGGGTGAAAGTTTGATTCTATGAAGGTTTCCAGGTACACATATACAGTTAAACAACAAGAGGCCCTTGGGCCTAAACGGTCACCTGACTACAAAGACTGAGAAGGGAGAAGGGAAACAGTGACACTGTGTGCAGCAAAATTTTTGCAGGATCTTTACTTTCTTTTTTTTGCCAACTCCAATGAGGGTAATTCTATCATGACAGAAAATATATGTATACACCATTGATAGTAATCACTTGTGAAAGTTTGACTGGTGAAGGGTGAAAGTTTGATTGGTGCAGGGTGAAAGTTTGACTGGTGAAAGGTGTAAGTTTGACTTGGTGAAGCTTAAGGGTGAAAGTTTGATTCTATGAAGGTTTCCAGGTACACATATACAGTTAAACAACAAGAGGCCCTTGGGCTTAAACGGTCACCTGACTACAAAGACTGAGAAGGGAGAATGGTAACTTTTCAACTTTCAATGAAATATTATCAATCCCACTGGTGGAAGTTAGGAAGAAGCTTAAAATGTGTTTTTTAAGATGGTGGCCATCTTGGATTTTGGACAGATCCGAAAAAACACTTGGTCAAGACCATCTCAGGATCATTTCAGGCAAGTTTCAGCTCAATCCCACTGATGGAACCTGAGAAGAAGTTTAAAATGTTGAAAGTTTACGGACGGCACACAACAACGGACGACTATAGGTCATCCTGACCCTTTGGGTCAGATGACCTAATAACTATATATTTGTTCTGCAGCCAGTTTCAAAGTTCAAAGATCAGAATATTATACAATGAGCATGTCAGTGAAGTGAAACATGTGATTAACAGCAGGTACTAGAAGTTCCATCTATCAAAGAAACCTGTAACTTACTGTGAGAATCATTACCACATACCACAATATCACAGGAGAAATCGGCACGGTCGTCATCACAGAACATCGGCATCTCACAATACGTGGTCCGTGCCAATCCAAGGAATTTTATATTTTTGTGTTCAGATAGAAACCTCCTACAAAATATAGCAAAATATATATGTGTCATTTGCTTGTCTATAGTAAGTAAGAAAACTCTAAAACATATATCAATGTCACGTATTGGGCTAGAAAGATACATGTAGGTTACACTTGTTTAGCTTGTACGTAACGATAATGTGAAGAAATCAATATGAAGATCTAGATATGTACATTGTACATGGGTGTACATGCATGTACATGCATGTACATGTTAATTTCCACTGACCCAGTATACGTACTGAACAACAGTACAATTTATGTAATATAATATAAGGGATTAGCGAATATTTCCAACATTTGAAATAAAAAAGACCTTTTTACCAATAAGTGCATGATTTGAGAAATTTGATTAAAGAAATTTAAGAAAAAGCTTTGCACAAACAAGTCAAGGTAAAGTCAAGGTAACTGTCTTTATGTGTTCAACTGCAGTTTATTGTAAAACATCATCTTCTCATCATTATTCAAATTACTTAATTTATTCTGAACAAGCCCAGGGGACCACTACATAATCCCCCACTCAAAATAGGGTATGGAATTGTTAAAAGACAATAAAGTATTGATGGTCGCTATTACTACTGAACTACCAGAGATATTGCAGTGTTTATTACCTGAGAGGGGCTTATAGCTTGTTAAATAGTGTACCTCAATGTCTTTTCAGCAGCTCCCTCTTATTGATATTGCAGTGTTTATTACCCGAGAGGGGCTTATAGCTTGTTAAATAGGGTAACAATCAATAATGTACCTCAATGTATTTTCAGCAGCTCCCTCTTTTCCTGAGATATCCAGAGAGGTCAAGTATGGCAGACAGTTAGATTTTTCCAAAAGATCCTGTATTGGGAATTTAGCATGCGAATCACCGCCCATGAAAGTATGCTGGACTGGAGTTATCACAGAATCATCGGACACATCCAGGTGGACAAGCTTGGTAAGGTCATACAATACAGGAACCACATCATCTTTGTTGGCCGCCCGTAAATTGTACATTGACAGAGATTTTAACCGGTCTCTACATTTCCTGAGTGGTGAAATATCATTTATCTGTGTGCATGAGATGTCCAAGCTCTCTAAGCATGGCAAGTCCTCTGCTATAATCTCCAGGCCATGCTTGTTGAATTCAGTTCGACTTACATTCAAACTGTGCAGATTTCTCAACTTCGACAAAGAAACAACCACACAGAATTTTGTACTGTTCAGAAATGTACTATTGCAAACATTCAGAGATCGTAAATTACACAAAGCCCACTCTCCTAGACATCCTATTGCATCGTTCACCGTTACACTCTTAAGTCCTGTGATTTCCAATTCTGAAATACGATGTGTTTTTAACGTCCTCAGACCTTTGGTGGTCAGTTGTGCGTCGTGTATACAAACACGTTTCAGATTGGTGACATTTGGATCAAATAAACTCAGTGTTTCATCCGTTAGCTTTCCTTTCTCACACAGACTGTGTAGTAGCTGCTCCGAAAGGTCCCCATGGAAATACACATCTGAATCTTTGAATGCAAGTTTTAGTGGGGTTTCAGCTGAGGCCAAGCATAGCGTTGACAAATTGTCACATATAAAATCAACGCAGCAGTTTTGCAGGCTGACTGGTGTGTCATACATCTCTCTAGCTGGTATATGGAGATAAAACTCTGTAATAAAGAATACAAATACAGAGTACAAACCTATGGAAACTTCAACATCAGAACATGTAATGAGAAAGACATCACATTATATTTCCTTTATCCTGTTTCTCAATTCCAAAGGGACTGTAAATGGAAACAATTGCTGTTTCCTCTTGAAATCTAACACCAGGTAATTAACACCTGTTTTGTCCACATTACATGCATAAATGCTATGTAAGCTCATCACTTAGTCTCACTTCTTCCTGGTAGTGACTGTCACACTTCATTAACACTTAGTAGATACACACATATATAAGTTATGCTATGCTATGTACAGTTTTATATTCACAATTATTGTATCAACAGAAGTGATATTTAGTGTGTAAACCAACAGCCATGTGACAGCTCCCTTTCTCATGGGCAGTACCCTTATCATTTACCTAGAAAACAAAAACTCTTTATGAAAAAATCATAATCTTCCTATCATTGGATATGATGTTACAAGAAATTGCTGATTTGTTGAAAATTTGTCCATAAACACTATAAGTGAGTTTCTGCTCTATAGAAGGCATGTGATTAGCTATAATTAAAAAACATGCTTTAATTTATGAAACATTCTTCGTGAAAAAAATCAATTTGATTCTCTTAAAAAACTAGTATCACTACCTGTGAAGAAAATTTCCCAACCAAAACTCAACCTCCCTGTATTACATGTGGGAAAAAAACTATCTGCTATATGTGATCTGAAGTTTAAACCACGAAATAAAGATAAATAAAGTCTACTGATTTTTATTCTCTAAAAATTGAGATTACAGGATAACTAACAGGTGCTTTACTTTTGGTTGAAGTACCTTTTTTATTACTTTACAGACTAAACAATAGGATTCCTTTGTTTGTACATGATACAGAGCCCCCAGGAATTACTTTGAGGAGAGAGCCCCCAGGAATTACTTTGAGGAGAGAGCCCCCAGGAATTACTTTGAGGAGAAAGCCCCCAGGAATGACTTTGAGGAGAAAGCCCCCAGGAATTACTTTGAGGAGAGAGCCCCCAGGAATTACTTTGAGGAGAGAGCCCCCAGGAATGTTTTGTATACATGTTCATTTGACACTCATGACTTGACGAGCTTATATTAAGAGGCTACGGACAGCAATTTGGACAAAACATGTCCCATAATGTTAGAAAAGATATAATTTCAGCAATTCAGCCGATATGACTGCCCTTACATTTGTACAATTTTTGATGCCTTAGGTGTAAGAATGCTACCATCACAATTTGGTTGAAACCTACTCTGCATTATGGGTGAAAATGATGTTGGAACAATTCTACTCCATCATTCAGCCACCAAATTGGTCAACTATCTTTTATCTACATATTTCCTATTACGAATGTCACCCTTACAAACATTTCCAGTTGTTTGGGTTCAGATAATGTCAAATCAGCCAATTTGACCTCTGATCATCAAATTATAATTTAATGTGGATTAAAATCAGTATGATGTCAGCTACATGTATGCCTAGCTCTAACACCATTCGATCTAAAAGTATAATGGACCAGACTGAGTCTGTTGTAATGTGATGTAATGGACCAGGCTGTGTCTGTTGTAATGTGATGTAATGGACCAGACTGTGTCTGTTGTAATGTGATGTAATGGACCAGACTGAGTCTGTTGTAATGTGATGTAATGGACCAGACTGAGTCTGTTGTAATGTGATGTAATGGACCAGACTGAGTCTGTTGTAATGTGATGTAATGGACCAGACTGAGTCTGTTGTAATGTGATGTAATGGACCAGACTGAGTCTGTTGTAATGTGATGTAATGGACCAGACTGAGTCTGTTGTAATGTGATGTAATGGACCAGACTGAGTCTGTTGTAATGTGATGTAATGGACCAGACTGAGTCTGTTGTAATGTGATGTAATGGACCAGACTGAGTCTGTTGTAATGTGATGTAATGGACCAGACTGAGTCTGTTGTAATGTGATGTAATGGACCAGACTGAGTCTGTTGTAATGTGATGTAATGGACCAGACTGAGTCTGTTGTAATGTGATGTAATGGACCAGACTGAGTCTGTTGTAATGTGATGTAATGGACCAGACTGAGTCTGTTGTAATGTGATGTAATGGACCAGACTGAGTCTGTTGTAATGTGATGTAATGGACCAGACTGAGTCTGTTGTAATGTGATGTAATGGACCAGACTGAGTCTGTTGTAATGTGATGTAATGGACCAGACTGAGTCTGTTGTAATGTGATGTAATGGACCAGACTGAGTCTGTTGTAATGTGATGTAATGGACCAGACTGAGTCTGTTGTAATGTGATGTAATGGACCAGACTGAGTCTGTTGTAATGTGATGTAATGGACCAGACTGAGTCTGTTGTAATGTGATGTAATGGACCAGACGGAGTCTGTTGTAATGTGATGTAATGGACCAGACTGAGTGATATCACCACTCCAGTGTATTAGGATGAGGAATAGTCATAAAGATAGTGCCATCGCTGGGGCTCTAACCTGTGACCCTTGGTTCTCCAGCCCGATGCTCTAATGCTAAGCTAAAGGAAAAACCATACAGCTGACGCTTGTAAGGCAACCTGATCAATGCTCTTCTTTTACACTAGCATCAATTAAATGGGTCAGCAAACCATGATACAGACTTTTTACCTGTATGGTCGGTGGTCCGTAGTAGCCACAGGGCACAGGTGTTACATGTGTATGGTCGGTGGTCCGTAGTAGCCACAGGGCACAGGTGTTACATGCGTATGGTCGGTGGTCTGTAGTAGCCACAGGGCACAGGTGTTACATGTGTTACTTTTGCAAGAAGGACAACACAAAATTGAAATAAATAAATTACCAAAATTGAATTAATACATAAATATTCATTCCACTTGGGCATTTTACTAATAAACAACAAGAGGCCCATGGGCCTTAACGGTCATCTGATATATTTATACAGAGAGTTGATTTTGTTACATGAACAGAAATATTATTCAAAGTGACAAAAAACAATAAAACCACCTTATTCAATATCTAGCATACAGATTTAAGACTAAAAAGTATTTGAAACTAGCACCTCTGATTCTAAACAAGGAAAATGAAGAAGTTTTAGCACACTGACTCCTTTGGACCCCACCCTACAGCCCTTGGGGGTAGGACTGGCTCAAAATTTTCAAAGTATCAAACCAACAACTCAGGGTTATAATTCCAATCAAGTTATTAACATGTAATATTTAAAGTATCATTTGCCATTATAAACCATAATGAATTTTGCCCCCCCCCCCCCCCTCCTTCCCCAGGGGTAAACGTGAGACCCTAGGGTCATAAACCTTATATATTAAGACCCTTCCATCTATGAAGAGTGTTTGATTCTACCATATCTGGGTCTTTGAGAAGATGATTTCTGAAATTTCTGTCAATTCAACCCTTTTTGGCCCCACCCATCAGCCCCGGGGGTCAGTCAGGGCTCATATATGCATACCATCAAACTGCTACCCAATACTGATAATGCTAACCCAAATTGAATTACTTCCAATGAAAATTAAACAAATGTTGGTCCAAAATGTGATTTCCCTATATAAACTATAGTAAAGTTTACCCCCTCCCCAGGGGGAAATGTGAGACCCAAGGGTCATGAAATTCACAATTTTGGTAAAGCACCTTAAGACCCTTCCATCTATGAAGAGTATTTGATTCTACCATATCTGGGTCTTTGAGAAGATGATTTCTGAAATTTCTGTCAATTCAACCCTTTTTGACCCCACCCATCAGCCCCGGGGGTCAGTCAGGGCTCATATGTGCATACCATCAAACTGCTACCCAATACTGATAATGCTAACCCAAATTGAATTACTTCCAATGAAAATTAAACAAATGTTGGTCCAAAATGTGATTTCCCTATATAAACTATAGTAAAGTTTACCCCCCCCCACCCCCCACCCCAGGGAGAGCATGAGACCCCAGGGTCATAAAATTCACAATTTTGGTAGAGCACCTTAAGACCCTTCCATCTATGAAGAGTATTTGATTCTACCATATCTGGGTCTTGAGAAGAAGATTTTTGAAATTTTAGTCAATTTGACCCCTTTTGACCCCTTTTTTAGAAGCCTGGGGACCAAATCGGACCTTATTTTTGTTGACCTTTGGCCATGGAAGGTTTCTGCAAAATTTCATTGAGATTGGTTCAGGGGTTTTGGAGAAGAAGTCATAAATGTAAACTGTTTACGGATCGACGCACGCCAGACGCCGCCGGACAAAAGGCGATTGCAATAGGTCACTTGAGACTTTGTCTCACGTGACCTAATAAAAGAAAAGATAAAGGGCCTAGACCAGTATCTAAATAAATTTTGTGCAACATGACATATATTGTTCAGACAGCATTTGTCGCAAAATATACTGGAAATTTGGAATAGTGACACCCCGCTGAAAAAATTCTGGATCCGACATTTGGAATCTATGAAATTTAACTTTTAATTTCTTTCGTTATTGATTGTGACAATGATTTAAGCGCTTTTTGCTATATTGAAGTTAAATATCATGAAAGAAGTAAAAACGTGAAACACATAGAAAATATTTTAGACATGTGCATCAATTCATCAAATCCAGCAAATATATTTTGAACAATGTTTTTTATTGTGTATTTGTGTCGGTGCATGTGAACCAAGCTCTGCCTATCATTGAAACCATGGTAATGGTACGTATCTACAGAAGAAAGAAAATTAAAAATCCCAAAACGTCTTTTGATAAGTCCCGAAACGACCCGTAAAAAAGTCTTGAAACAACTTGTGGGAAACATATCGGCTCGCGAAATTTTGTAATTCCTCGATCTTCACGCCTTTTGATTTTGATCACTGCTAACATTCATGTCATTATATTTCAAAAAGAAGATTTTGTAACTGTAGCAGTGGTGGATTTTGAAGATTAAATAATCAACATCAACATTAATGATTTACCCTGCAATTGTATAATATTTACATCAGATATGCATACACTTATACATACATATAAAAAAACAAGTTAAATGACACAGTATATATCAGGTCCAGTACACTCTGCCGATTGAGCTATATAGCTATAAAGACCTATATAGCTATATTCAGTGAATCACCTATAGATACTTTATAGCTGTATTGAGCTATATTTTCTCAGATTTCAATTTTCATTAAATTAAAGCAAAGTCGCATAAAACAATAAGGTTTATGGTAAATGTTGACTACAAAAAGCATTCAGTTAGATGTTTATTTTCATTTTTTATATAAATGTAAAATTTCCGATTTTTTTTACATCATTATTTTTAAAAAAGAATACTTATATTTAATGTCTTTTGTTATCAACCTCATGATACAATCTTCTTTTAATAGCGACTTTGTTTTCTTTTCCTTAAAAAAGAAAATCACATGAAAATAGCTCAAAAGACCTATTTCAGATAGGTCAATAGAGTTAGTATAGGTCTTAACATCTATATAGCTCAATCGGCAGAGTGTACTGGACCTGTATATATATATGTATGTATTTCTTTGTCATACAGAAAATATGAGTACACATAAAAACCTTGGATAATTCCTTACAAGCTCAAATGCCCCTGTTCCACAAATAGGTACAGTTTTCTATCTGAAACTTATAATACTGTATGAATGTATTTTTTGTACTCTTTGGCTGTTATTAGTCCGAATTATTCTGACGTTTTATCAACTTTTTTTTATAATATGCGGGAAATAAGCGACCCACACCCGGGTCGCACTTCAAACTGATATTTTAGAAACAAATTGTCACTTTCACACACATGTCGCACATGGATCGAAAGATCTATTCTTTATGCACAAGATGAACATAAATTACATGCCTCAAACAACCAATACAATCACTAAAAACATATTTTTTCAAACTTACTCTGTTTTACTCTTGTTTTTTTAAAGCCCCACCTTCTAATGCCACGTGACCAAATCTCGCCGGCCTACGTCATAACGTTGGGAAATACCTTCTGTAATGCGAGATCTCGTGACATTGCTCATGCCCTAATTTCCATTAAAAACATGGGTTGGTATAGAAAACGTTGGCAAATACTTTTCGTTATGATCTTTGAAACATGTTATTGATACCAACTAGTGCATAAAGGATAGATCTTTCGATCCATGTACGACATGTGTGTGAAAGTGACGATTTGTTTCTAAAATATCAGTTTGAAGTGCGACCCGGGTGCGGGTCGCTTATTTCCCGCATGTTATAGAAGGCCGGAGTTCTGATGTTAATCGACGACAGACCGATATAAAAAAGTCGATAAAACGTCAGAATAATTCGGACTAGCGCTTAATATAAGGTAAGATTTACATCATATGTACAATATCACGTGTATATGTAATATAACGTTTGTAATTTATAGAACTATACTCGTACATGAAACATCTTCTAAGATAACTTCTTGTAAATTCATATTGTGATACATGTAATAAGTGTATGCATATCTGAAATGTAATTATAATACAATTGCAGGGTAAAATCATTTATGTTGATGGAATCGGTGACTAGTCTAGATCTACGCACAATAAAACGGAAGAACTCTCTCAGTGTTTGTTGATGTGTATAAAATATTCAAAACCCACCACTGCTACATAACACATATAGTAAACGTAAATGAAACGGAAGTTTCATAACAAATCGAAAAGTTTCACCACATCCATGACAGTTCGAGTTCCTGTGACAGTAAGTTCGGGAAAATGAGTAAATGACAAGTGATCGCCATTACCTATTTACGCAAGCTGTTCACCTCAAATCAGAGTCGGTAAGTCATAAATCTGATGACATTCCATCTCTTGTTCTCCATAAAACACCAAACTCATATAAAAACAAGCTTTTAGAAACGTGACATTCCCCTTTCCTTCCCGGATGTGAATGTCCGAAAGTTCAGTCAAGGGAAGCTACTCCAAACTACCAATGCTAAGATTTTCCCCGGGTAGAATCTGACATTCCGTTTCCGCAATCAGGAACCATCGGCACTTGTCTGTATCCGTTGTGCGTGCGTTAAAATAATTATAATAAACAACATTTATAAAGCACCCTATATAATTTGTAAAATTACTCTAAAGCGCTTTACACAATATGGTTATTAATTGATAAACAAAAAGGCATATAAATAACCATTATATCCTCGGGTTACCGGTTTCCGCGCAATTAAAAAGCATCCGCGATTTCGTACAGTTGTTACGTCAGTAGCGGATCACTCGGCGAAAAAACGATCCACAATATTTCTGAGAACAGGGTTACCACAAACATCGTATATTTATAGAATGTACCAAGTATATCCTTTCGTGTCATTTTAAAATAATTTATGAACATTGACCATATAAAACAAAATTAGCAAAACAAAACCTACCGAGATTGTATCTATAACGGATCACGTTTTCTATAACGGATCGCGCCCCCTGGTGGGCCTCTGACGGTAATGCTCGATTACTGGTTGATCTCAAAACATTTTTCTTTTAGGTAAGCGACCCAATAGATACATGGACAATTTCAACGACGATGTCGGCTTAGTTAAACCACGGAATTAGATTATCTAAGTCCGTGGTTAAACGCTTTTGCTCAACTCCCTCTGCTAAGTAAAATACAACGTCGGTATGCTCAATTGTCCATGGGGTTCCAATAAATGAAACGAAATTGTATAACGTCACGCTACCACAATTTGGTACAATTTTGACATTAAAAAATTCAGATCATGTATCTGAACTGTTTCTTGATTCTTGACAATTAAGATAAACCATGATTGTTCAATTTCAGAAAAGTTTGATTCTAAGTAATTTGATTTTCAAAATAGAACGCTAAACTCCCAGTGAGATTTCGTCCGTTTTTTCGGCCAGGATTACCATATCACAGGCCATGAAATTTAACTTGTTTGTAATTAAACTAGTTGAGGTGTCGACACCTTGCACCCCTGGCATTGGTCATAGCATAATTGAAGGCTCGGTGTGCGCAACTTTGTTTTTTCAAATTAACATGTTTTTATTTAACCTTTTGCATATTATACATTTGACAGTATATTGTACATGTTAAAATTAATATATCTGGTATATAAATATATAGATCTGTGAACAATATACAATGAAAATTCCTCTTGACTGCCCATCTTATATTTTTCCTGGACACTGTTTTTTATTTTTTTTATTTTTTTTTATTAATGACTCAGGAAGGTATTTACTGTATTTTTGTTCCTGTTATGGTATTTAATATAGTTATCAGGCATTCAAAAGGATTCATTGTGCATGTAAAAAGGTTAAAAAAAAAAATCTACATCGACATATCTCTCACTCACGCATTCTCACATTTTCACAATAAACGTGCACATGATATGTTGTATGTGGTAATTCTATTCGGTCTGCAGGACTGCGGCATTGGTTATTGAATTTGGGACCATTTATTTTCAAATTTTTCGTATTCCATGTTTTTTTTTGCTATGATTTCTTCATATTGTATATACCTGTCCAGTTCTGTTTTAAAACCTAAAACACTTGGTATGCATTTTCTCAGTTTTTGCTTATAAATGTGGAATTTAGCGATTATAATTATAATGTTTAGAGATCTTATTTCTTGTTTGTGTATTAGTTTGCCTAGTATTACATCATTATTCTGGAGTTGCATAATTTTATTGGTTTTGTTTTGTAGCCATAATTTTAGTTCATCCCAAAAGTTTTCTACTATTCTGCATTCCCAAAACAAATGGATTAATGTTTCAGTATGTCTATTGCAAAAGGTGCATAATGGAGAGTCGTTTATTTTAATCATATGCAGATATTTATTAGTACTTATGATTCTATGCACTATTCTGTATTGGAACCATCGTAGTTTACATTCAATCGTTGATTTAAATGGGATTACGTTAATTTTTCTCCACCATATATCATTTTCTGCTAAGTCAAGTCCAGTAGACCATTTCATTTTATGTATATTGTTTGTTTTTAAGTCTTTGATCAATAAATGATATATTGACATTCCTCTTTGTTTGTTTGTTATTATACAATATATGTGTTTTGGGCATTGGGGTAGCATAAAGGTGTGCGGTCTATCTTGTATTACATTCCAAGCAGATATGATAGCATTTCGAATGCCGTAGAACCTTGTAACTGGTGGGCGAAAATTGAATTTATCACAGAATTCTTCATATGACTGGATTAATTCTCTTTCATTTAATAAGTCTTAAAGTGCACTGGTTTGCTATCAATCTTTATTTTATTATTATACCATAAATGTTGATAAATATTGTCGTCCTCGTCCACAGTATTGGAAAAGCAGTATAGGTCATTTAGAACTTCCTTCGAAAAAAGGTTTCTGATCAGGCTTGCTTTCTTTTTTATAAATTCTTTTCCATAGTTAATAATGGAGTTTATATTGTCTCCAATTATACTCTCAAATATGTATGTACAAGTTCCGTTTAACTTTAAAAGTCTTTAAATCCAAGACAGTTTCATTGACTTTATAAACTGTTCCATGTTTATCATTTTTAAACCACCCTCTTCATATGGTTTTACAATTTGATTTCTTGAAATTCTGTCCGGTTTATTGTTCCATATAAATTTAAAAAACATTTGTTCCATGTTTTTTAGCATTATTGTATTAGGTTTTGGGATATTAGTAAATAAGTGTGTTATTTTAGGTAAGATTATGCTCTTTATCACTGTTATTTTACCCATCGTGCTTAGTATTCTCTTTGACCAGATATGGACTAGTGCTTTTACCTCTTTCATTTTATCTGTATAATTTAGTTCGGTTATAAGATTGATATCGACACTTAGCTTTATACCTAGAAATATAAATGGTTCATCAGTCCAATTTAACTTTATGTCAATACATAGTCTATCATTACTGTGGGCTTTGCTGCCTATCCATATGCACTTTGTTTTATCAATGTTGGGTTTTAAACCGGAGTATTTTGCATATTGGTCCAGCAAGTTAAGTGTTGATCTTAGCCCTTCTTCAGAGCCATCTAGGGTTATGCCTGTGTCATCTGCATATTGGGAGAGCTTTGATTCTTTATTGTTTATATTGATTCCTTTGATTTTTTTGTTGTTTCTTATCATAATTCCTAGAATTTCTACACATAGTATAAATAGATATGGTGATATTGGATCGCCTTGTCTACATCCGCGCCCAATTTTAAAAAAGTCGGAGAATATTCCATGTTGAATAACACATAGCTTTGCGTTTTTTATTAATGTATTTATCATACTTATGTATTTTTCTCCAAAATTGAAAAAGTGTAATACTTTATTTATAAAACTCCACGCTATCGAGTCAAATGCTTTTTCGAAATCGATTAGTACAAGTATCCCTGGGATTTTTTTTTCTTCTGCGTATTGTATAGTGTCGTAAATTTGTCTTATATTTTCCCCTATAAACCTTCCTTTTATAAAGCCTTTCTGATTTTCATGAATTATGTCATTAATAACTTCTTTGATGCGTTGAGCTAGGCAATTTGATAAGATTTTGTAGGACAGATTTAGTAGTGATATTGGTCTCCAGTTTTTTAGATGTTCCCTGGGTTTATTTCCTTTTGGAAAAATAGTTATTACTCCTTGAGTTTGTGTTATTGAGAGTTCTCCTCTTTCTATGCCTGCATTTAATGATTTCAAAAGATAGAATTTTATATCGGTCCAGAAAAACTTGTAAAATTCTGCTGTAAATCCGTCTGGCCCCGGACTTTTGCCATTTTTAAGGTTTTTTGTTGATATACCTAATTCGTTGATTGTAATTTCTGTTTCCAGCATCAATTTTTTATTCATTGTTAGCTTTGGGATTTCATAAACCTTTAATTTTTCATTCAGATTAATATCTTCAATTTCTTCCTCTTTATCTGAGTAAAGATTATTGTAAAAAAATCTTATTTCTTCCAGTATGCCTTTTTGTTCATTTATCAAGGTACCGTTGTGATTTATCAGTTTGGTTACATTTTAATTAACATAATTTCTTTTTTCTAAATTGCAGAAGTGTTTAGTTGGTTTTTCTCCATCTTCTACCCATTGCGCTCTTGCTCTGATCAAAAGTCCCTTCATATATTCATTTCGCATATTTTCATGTTCATGTTTCAGATTTGTTAATATTTCTTCTAGTATTATATTATGTGCCTTGCATAGCATGTCTTCAATGTTTTTTATTTGTCCTTCTATGTTTTCAAATCTCTCCTTATTTTTTCTTTTTTTTGTTACCACTGTAGGGGATTGTCATGGACCGAATTTTCAGCAAAATCATTTCGAAAAAAAAGTTGTTCTCCTATTCTAGATTGATAGTTGGCTGGGTCAACGTTTTTTATTTCTTCAAATTTGTATTCTGGGGATGCATATTCTATTTTTGGCTCTTCGATACATTCTTTTACCTTGTTTATGTATGTTTTGTCCTTAAGTAGCGTATTATTGAATTTCCAAAACCCTTGGACTCTTTTGAAATTGACTACCAGGTAGTTTTAATTGTAATATAATCATTGAGTGATCTGTTTTATATCCTGGTTATCACCCAGTTCATCAATTCTTTTGAAATGAGAAAAAAATCTAACCTGGCTTTTTTTTATTGGTTTTTTCTTGAACCATGTATATCGCCGTAAGTTTGAATTTTTGGTTCTCCAAGTATCTTCTAAATTAAATTCTTCTTGGATTTCAATTAGTTCTTGTCTTGCTTTTATGTTATTATTTGAGTTATAGTTATAGTAATCCAGATTAAAGTCTTGTACCATATTCATATCTCCGCATAGGATTATGGCTTCTTCAGCATAAGATATTTTATTTTTTATTTCTTTTATAAAATTCTGGGTCATCTTTATTGGGGCCATAAACATTTATCAAGGTAATTGTTAATTTATTTTCTATTTCTATTTGCATTCCTCGTCTGTCGTAATCTGCTTGACTTCACAGTCAAATTTTTTTTTAAGAGAATGGATACGCCCCTTGAATTCCTTTTTCCATGACAAATATTCAGTCTTTCCTTTCGTACTTCTCTCATATCTACAAACATACATATAAACATGAAAATCTTCCGTCTCTCAGCCTTCACGTTCCTCTTCAGCATGTATATTCTTTACAAGTGTAGACTAGTACTTTGTTGACTAGAAATCTTGCATAACAACTTGCAAGTTACATGCAAACATGTTTGTATTGATGGTGGGTGGGAGGGGGTTGGGTGGTAAGTATATATTGTACATGCTTTTTGTACTAAGTGTACATGTCTCCGTAGACCGCACTGTGCATATCCTTTCCTGTGTATTTCATTATTAAATTAAGATATAATGATATGTATGACAAGGTTTATATTACATGTTCATAATATTATTACCAGTGTTATCCCTGCGGCCGATACCAGTCAGCTCACTCATCGGTCGCCATCGATATCCAGTGGTGTTTAGTTACAAGACATATTAAAATTCTGTATATCAGACGATAAAGTAAAAAAGCCATAGCCAAATTACTCTTGTAGCTATAATGTGTTGACATCGACCGCATTCAATGTGGTGCACTATCCAGTCTCGACCCAGAGATGTACCAGGTTACATACTGTGTATCTTATTATTTAGTTACCACATTGGAAGCCAATTTCACTTGGTTGTTGCCTATATTTTAGATACCTTGTTCTTATAAATAATTACATCTCTTTACAACTGCATTCCCTCCTGTCATTTAGTTCATAGAGAGGTACAACCCAGCGAGATAAAGCATATTAACCTGCAGTGTGGGAACTGCCTTCCAAGAGTGGTTTATGGATATAATATTTGTATCATCGTATATATCAGAATTTGCATTAGATGATTACATATGCATGTTATATTTATACAATGTAATTACCTGAAGCCGAGACCAACCAGCGTGCGTACCTGGCCATTCCATGATTCGACGATCCGTTACACCGAGATCGTCGAATCAGACTCTGTTGTTTTTTACTTTGTTTTTGCAAGTGGTGCAAATATCACAGAACACCAGACTTTTGGGGCAACTTTTTTCTAAGGTATCATCACTCACCAATCCAGTGATTTTGATATGGTTTGGAACATGTGAACTCACTACTAAGGTAGGGAGGTTAGTAAGTCTCATACCAGATATATCAACAAAGTGCAGTATTCTTCTAGAAAACTACAAAATACTGAAAGATCAAATTCTTATCGCCAATAGATCGTCAACAATAGTATTCCTGGACATACCATATTTTTCTACCACACTATGAAATCAGAGAAAAGGTCAACATCATAATCAACAACAACACCCAGATGTAGTCTCACCACCTGACTCTGAGCTAAACTCTGCCCTGGATTTCCTAAACAATGAAACTAAATTAATAAATACAGAATATCTCAGCCCCCGCTTGTCACAAGACATCATACAGCGCAGCAAAAACAAATCAGTAGCAATTAAATATAGAAGGAACTTTAGCCTGTATACGGACGGTATCCACCCAAACAACTCTGTGTCAAGACTCTGGCTACTCAGGTGCCAACAGCTGGTGAGGAGAATAAATGGATTCCCATAACGAGTGAGTGTTTGACATTGTATAGTGTGTCATAGGGATTGCCCTGTAACATACTCTGAAAAGGCTACTGTGGTACCTGCTTTTCATGTCATCATTGATTGGCTAATATAAGTGTCATAGTCATTGCCCTGTAGCACTGTCATGACCATCAATGTGTGATATGAACAGTATGATTACTACGACAGCTAAAATACAGTAAGTTAAACCTCACCTCATGGACGCTGGTCTAATATGAACTAGGTTGTAAATTGATAATATCTGATCCTGCCACAACATCATGATGCAGTAAAACCATCAATACAGGTATGTGCCCTAGCCCCGAATAGGAGTGATCAAATCCAGGATGCCGGCGCCCATACGATTGGGTGTTTACATTACCATCATCCCATTCCTCATACCATTACGACCATGGATCCACCCCAATACTGACGCTTACATCACAGGGAAATGGACATTCGAACCAACCATACGCATGATTCTGTCCGGCTCTCTTATTATGGCCATTAATACGAATATCCCCAGACTCAGCAAAATCAAACACGGTCATACACCGGAAACAAACTTGCTCCTAATTCTCCTGATGCTGGCCGGCGATATCCTTTGCAACCCGGGCCCCCCCCAGTATTTCCATGTGGGATATGCGAACTTCCTGTTACATGGAATCACAGAGCGGTTTGCTGTGATAGCTGTGACCTATGGTATCATGAAGAATGCATGGAGATTAGTAACTCTCGGTATGACCACCTACAGAGAGCAAATGTGTCATGGTACTGTTGTCGCTGTGATGGACTGAACGTAGACTCGTTCACCTTTCATTCGTTTGAACTAGAGACATCAAACATCTACAGTGTACTAGATAATGACAACTCGGTGCAATCCATAGATTCCCAGTTCTCTCCAAGGTTCTTTAGTAGCCTTAGACACCAGAGCCATGGAGTGAAACAACGTCATCTATCATCGCACAGTAGTATCCACGCTAGTCATGAAACCACACACTCTACAACATCAGTGAGTGCAACAGACAGGATACGTACATCTACCGCGCAAACAACATCTACAACTTCAAACGCGAATGATCCTGTATCCATTGGAAATCTAGTACCTGATAAACAAAACAACTGGAGAACTCTAATAGTGAACTGCCAATCCATAAAAAACAAATCTGGAGAGCTAAAAACTGCAGTGGATTACATCAAACCTGATGCAGTGATAGGCTGTGAATCCTGGTTAGGCAGTAACATCAAGGACAGTGAGGTCTTCCCAGAGGGGTTTACTGTGTTTAGGAAGGATAGGAACCATCAAGGAGGAGGAGTATTTATTTGTATTAAAGACTGCTTCTCAGTATCAGAAATTCCTGATCCTGACTGTAATAGTGAACTTTTATGGGTGGAGGTGCAACTCAAAGGTGCTAAGAAGGTGAGGATAGGCTCATACTATAGACCACCTGCTACAGGCGAGGACTACATCAGGGGCTTAGAATCATCAATCAGCAAAATCACCAACTCATCCTATAAACATTTGCTGCTAGCAGGAGACTTCAACCTACAACATATAAATTGGAACTCATCTTCAGTCACACCAGGAGCGACACAATCAGCTGTCCATAACATCTTCCTGGACACACTGGACACATTCTCCCTGACCAACGTCCAGAAACAGCCTAGTAGGAACGGAAATGTCCTATACCTCTACATCACCAGGAACCCTTCTCTTGTCAAACATGTACAGACAATCCCCGGTATATCAGACCATGATATGGTAACGATAGACGAGGACATCAAACCTGTATACCACAAGAAGAAGCCGCGTAAAGTACTGATGTACAAAAATGTTGACTGGAAGGCCGTTAAGGAGGATGCGACCAACCTCAGTGACAAACTCACTAATTCTAGTGACTCGGTTGAGGAAAACTGGACGAAATTCAAAAACGGCTTAAATTCCATCATTGACGAGCGCATTCCATCCAAATTGACCTCCAAGAAACCAAATCAGCTACCATGGGTTGGCAGACCAGAACGCCGCCTCATAAAGAGGAAACATCGAATCTACAACAAGGCTAGGAAAAGTGGAAAGGATGCTGACTGGCGTTCGTACAGAGTCCACAAAAGGGAAACCCAAAAGGCTCTCCGAACCGCAGAATGGTCCCACTTAGAGCGTACATTGCAGGCAGTAATTGAGCAGAAAAACAACAAACCCTTCTGGCGATACATCAAGGCCATGAAGCAGGACAACATCGGAATTGCTCCACTAAAAGAGGGTAACAAACTACTCGCCGACAGTACATACAAGGCGGAGGCCCTAAATCGACAGTTTCAGTCGGTGTTCACAAAGGAGCCCCCAAATCCGGATCTCCCACCTCTCACCACACCCAAGTATCCCATCATGAGGAACATCATTATAGATGAGAAGGGAGTTGAGAAGTTGATCCGTGAAATCAAAGTCAGTAAGGCTAGCGGTCCAGACAACCTGCCAAATCGTGTCCTTCAACAGTGCTCAAACGAACTTGCCCCGGCAATGACCCATATATCCCAACAATCGATTCTGACCGGTGCACTCCCTGATGACTGGAGGAATGCCAACATCACACCAATCTTTAAGAAGGGTAACCGCCATCAACCCACCAACTACAGGCCAGTGTCGCTCACGTGTGCGTGTTGAGCATATTATCTGCCGCCACCTCAGGAACCATCTCGAGGAATACAACATACTGACACATCTACAACATGGCTTCAGGTCAGGACACTCCTGTGAATCTCAGCTACTAATTACCACCTATGACATCACCAGCATGTAAGGCCTTCGACAAGGTTCCCCATTGAATACTCCTGTACAAACTAGAGAATTTCGGTGTGAACCCCGACATACTACAATGGATCAAGGCCTTCCTGACATCACGGACCCAACGAGTACTTGTAGACGGCAGCCATTCAACACGAGTGAAGATAGATTCAGGGGTCCCCCAGGGGACGGTCCTCGGACCTATACTCTTCCTCTGCCAAATCAATGACTTGCCTGACTGCGTAACATCTACTGTACGTCTATTCGCTGATGATTGTCTGCTATACCGTCCAATTCGATGCCTCTTAGACCACCTGGACTTCCAAAAAGACCTCAAGTCCTTGGAAGAATGGGCAACGAAATGGGGTATGTCTTTCAACGCGTCGAAATGTTATATCCTGAGAACATCAAGATCCAAATCGCCTAGTGCCTACAACTACCATCTGTCGGGCCAATTACTCAAAGAAGTAGAAGAAAATCCATACTTGGGGGTGACCATTCACAACTCCATGAAGTGGGACTCTCATATCCGTATCACAACCAATAAGGCAAATTCCACTCTAGGATTCCTAAGACGAAACCTACGAAAGTGCCCAGCGTCACTGAAACTGACAGCATACAAATCGTTGGTGAGATCCGTCCTGGAATACAGCTGTACGATATGGGACCCTTACCAACAAAACAACATCCACTCGCTGGAAAAGGTACAACGACGGGCTGCCCGATTTACAACATCAAACTATAGAAGAGACGTCAGTGTAACAGAAATAATGGGCACTCTAAAACTAGCACCACTAAAGGATCGCAGGAGAGACCATCGGCTTGCCCTCTTTTATAAGATCGTGAAGGGGCTAGTGGCCATACCTGTAGATCACATATTGACTCCATCAAACACCCGTACCAGATAAAAAAAATAGTGAAATTTACCGACATTTCCAGTGTAATACGGACATATTAAAAAATTCTTTTTTTCCTCGAACAACAACAGAGTGGAATAATCTACCAGAAGACCTCGTCAAATTGCAAAAACTTAAAAGCTTCAAGACAGCACTACAAACTGAAACAATATAAACTAAAAGCGCACTCCTCCAACCCTGGAATTTATACTCAAATTTGAGGTCTTCCAGTAACATACAGATACAGATACCGGAGTATTATTATTGTTATGAAGCGCTGAGATATACACGCTAGCCGGTCCCGACCCGAGTTATATGGATCTACAGTTGTTCACATATATATGTATATCCAAACTGACAGGAATTACATTTTAGCCTGATTTCCACCGTGAGAAGCAATTTCACACTTGCAATTTCATAATATCTTAAGTACTTTCATTACACATGCGCAGAGTTTCTGCTATGAATGTTTTTTACCTCCCAGGCCTAGAGAGTTCCATAACATCAGTCGTGAAAAAGAAATGCTGAAATGTTACCTGCACTGTTGAAATCGTCTTTCGCTCGTGGTTCATGAATAAAATATGTGAATACAATGTATGTGGTACACTTGTGATATGTTATATTTTTAGTAATGCAGTTCGCAACGCGGTATATGGAGTCAGCACGTGTTTTCGTTTACAGAAAGTTCAGTCAAAATTTCTAGACGACCATCCTCGTCCATTTCTCTGTTTTCGTGGCCCTGGTTTCCAACCAGACATCCCGCGTGGATTCCCGAATTGCCGTTTGAACTCCCTTTTCTTGTCTTAACTCATATGCCGTCTGTGCCAGTTTAGACCGTTTCTTTTTTAGGTGTGAAGGGAGGTCCGTCCTAATAGTTTTCTGGAGCCTTTTGTTATGTTGCGCCCCGCACTTAACACGGTGTTTCTGTCCCCCAGTTGCACAAATTTAACAATTATCGCGTTTGGTCGTCCGTCCGTCGCAGGTTTGTTCTTATTACGCTCCTCTCCATTTCTATTCGGTTCTGACCACTTAGGGAGGCGATGCGCGTTTGCAATACTTATATTGTTTGCTCAGCTCAGTGTTCATAAAATGGCGCACCACCTCCACCGTGTTCTCTTTTTCAAACTCCTCCACTGCACAAATAAGCAGGTTGTAGCGGCGGCTTCGTCCCTCTTGGTAACTCTTATCGTCTTCCAGAATGTCAATTCTGGTAGACAGGGTCGCAATTTTTTCGTCGTACTTCACCTTGCACAGTTCGTCCAGTTTTGAATTTGTGAAATTTAGGCCGCGTTCCAGCTCCGTATTTTTATCATCTAGTTCCTGACATTTCTTGTCCAGTCCGTCAATTTTCCATCAACATACTCTTTGAACACTTCGAGCTTATCTGCCATAGATTTTGTTGATGCATGAATAAGTTGCGTGAGTTGTGACAGCATGTTTTCGTTAGTGACCTCTTTCGTTGACGTGGCCATTTTTGACTTCTCTGCACGGGATTTTCCTGACGGTTCTTTTGTGGCGCTACATGTTTCTCCCACAACTGACTGGCTCCTCAGTGACATATAGTTTGTTATCCGGCTGTTATTGTGACCTCTTTTGTCTCCAGTTTTACCCCTATTCCCACCTACAGGCATTTCACCCCTCCTGCTCTCTTGCCCGCCATTGGCGAAACCCGTGCGCAACTTTGTTGATGAGACAAGAAAACTAGTTCGATCCTTTGCTGTACATCAAAAGAATCCCGCGGTCACGTAACGGTACAAATTGACAGGCTTTGAAGTCGGGCATCTCTACTTTGTAATCTTCAAAGGACAAGTATCAGCCTAGCGATTGGTCAGTATTTTTACCTGATACCAATCTAGCAGCTTTCTTCGTGCCTTCAGTTTTGCTATGACATATTCCAGGGGTGTAGAGAGCGAAAGTGAGCATAACCCCTTGATATCAAGGATGAGGTGCCGATCGAAACAAAGACCAGAAATCAACATTGAAACATGGCTATAATTAACATCTTCAAAATCCTCCTAAATTTCGTCGACGTGTACGTTGTTATTACTGGCTATCTGATATGTTTACTTTGTTTTCATGATAACTTTTGGTTATATGTCATGTAACAACACCAATTCACTCAGAAGAAGGGACTACAATATAAACTGAAAATGTATGTCTTTTTTAATGAATGAAGAGTATATAAACAAAACAAAAAGGAGGAAAAAAAGATGTCGACGCTTTCGTGTTTTTTTGTATTTTTTTTTTTGTATTCAATGATACTGCTTTTTCATATTTCAAGTTTCATGTGTCTACAAATCCTGTACGTAGTGCTAATGACGAGTCAGTCAGCAGATGTGATGTCTGATACAGCGTAAACACGTTTAAAACCCCCATTTAACAACTATTTTAATTAAGTATGCCTTTCTACTATCCCATGCTGTTCAAGGGTTTAAGGCCCATTCCCCTCTCTGTCACATAACCAGGTTGCAATCGCATTCTCACGAATTGATAATAGATTGTGTAGGTATTAATGTTCTGTCGTCCTACTGGGGTTTTATGGAGTGTCCCTATCTGCATTACAAAAGGTTATAATTAGCTCATTACTAATTGTTTTACAAGTGAATATGTGTATCGGGATTATCGTTTATTGGCCGAGTTTCACGACTGATCGGGTCTTGAAAATTTTGAATTTGAATTTGAAATTGTTATGTCAGTGGGTGACGTAAGTTCAGCTTGCCTGTTTCGACCGACAGGGTATACGTAGGAACGAGGGATAGTTCAGACTGAGAGAGAAAGAGGATTTTACACCACGGAAATCACGGAGCTGGATTGTCTGTAGTCCGAGTTATTCTGACGTTTTATCGACTTTGTATATATGTATTAAATGTTGCCGTTTTGATATAAAGTTCGAAACTCGGAGAATGTGTTGGTTTGTGTATTGCTCAATTATGATAAATTAAACATATCTGTCTAATCATAAAATGTACACTCCTTATATTAGCGTGTTATTCTAAAATAATACCTGTTCAAAGTAACAAAGGAAACGTAACAAAAACACGGAATTCAATAAGATTGCTATCCGTGACTAAATATATTATAATAATTACATTTCTTCGTTTGTCACATTGATTATTGCTTACGATTGGCCATATAAGCATGTGTTTTTTTACTAGCTCCATTATGGCTCTCATTAGATTTTTTTATGACACTTAAGTTGGGGAATATCTTCCAACCAAAACAACCCTCTTCAGTAATCAGTAAATAGGAACATTGTCATGATGTCTAGGTTGTTGGAGAATATACATATGGAAATCTCACCTCAACATCTGAGAGAACATTCCGTAATGGTCCCTGGGTTTAGCGACGTCACAGCTCTACGTCACACCCAGTCAACTTATCATTCAGTGAGCGTTTGACACGCTGATAGCAAGTTTGCCATGTTTTTTGTATTGTAAACATGCTATTTTTGGTATCAAAATAATCATGTGACATGTTGTTATATTGGGTCGAATAAAGGGCGATTTTGTGCAACTACACAATTACCTGCTGTTTTGATCTGGATCACAATGTTTTCTTCTGCTCTACCAATTTTCGAAATAGCGTTTGCACGTTCAGTTATGTTCATATCGGCAGAAAACTGTTGAAATTACGGAAGACTCTCATAAACATGTATACAGTCTACTAAAGGAAACAAAAAACTAGCAACATAAAACTGTATTTTAAAAAAAATCAGAACAATCAATTTTTAGAAAATTTCTCCCGTCGGAAGTAGCCGTCATATGTTTCCGTGTGTCTACTTTGATTCAGTGTTATAAGAAAGATAACTCGAATACACTAAAAGTTGTTTGGAATAAAAAAAAAACTTTGATCGTCAAATTAATTATCAAAACACATTTGTTAAAATTTCAAATTGAACGAATTCATGTATTTTTATAAATTTATTTATTATATATATTCACTTATGATATATAATCTGGTGTTTTTTTTGCAGTCTTATATCGGTTTTGGTTGATGGCAAGTTATTTCTCTTTTTGTTCTGTTTAAAATTGGTGAAAATTGGAAGTTCATTGCATTACAAGGTTTACGTTTCATTGAAAACACTGTTTTTCGATATAAGAATATCTCATTGGCTCTTCGGAAGTGGAAAAAAATCGGCGAGGATCGATGTGGCCTCATTTGCATACGACATTTTCGTACGTTTGTCAGACTACAAAAACGACTGGTTCATGAATGAAATTTATCACCGATTTTTCAGGTATCGGTTCATTTTGAGCAAGATAAAAAGTGCATTAATTAATTCTTATGTTTTCCAGACGAAATTCCGGTAGTTTTTGTGTCAGTTTACAGACGATGGCCAAACGTCTAAAATATCCTTGTGTTGTGTCCAGCAGGTCACGTAGTTACGAGATATAGCTTGATAAAATGGCTGCGCGGAAAAACATAACGCGCGGAACTGGTGACTAGACGACACCATTAAATCACAGGGGTTCGTTACAAATATCTGAAATACACATTTGCTATACTGATATGGGTCACAGCACACATATATGTGTGTATTTCAGATATTTTTAATGAACCCCTGGTTCATCTGGGCTAACAAGATTAGGTCTGCAAGTATGGTTTGGCATTGGGAGGGAGTACAGGAAGTACTGTCAGTGACTTATACTTAAATAATTACTGGTGGGAGACTATGGGCGGCTAACCTACCTACTATTTCACATTCTAAATCCTTATCATTTGCAATATCATCATTTTACAAGCGTGACCCCTTAGCCTGGTAGGCCAGCACACCGCCAACATTTGCCCAACGAAACTGTACCGTTGGCCCAACGTAGGTTTACAACATTGGCCCAAGAGCTTTTTGTGCGTTGGGCCACTGATGGCAGAAAATTATGTTGGCCTAACGTTGGGCCATTGTCTGAAAATAGTGTTGGGCCAAAGTTGTAAACCTACGTTGGGCCAACGGTACAGTTTCGTTGGGCCAACGTTGACGGTGTGCTGGCCTACCAGGCTAAGGGGTCACGCTTGTAAAATTTTGTGAGTTTAACGATTTCGTTTTGTATTTCAACCAAACAAAAGTTCCTTTCCCTGTTAATATGCAAATCGAGATCTGGAATTATTCAATCATGATTTTCATCACTCTACATGCCATTCTGTTCTGTTCTGTTCTTTGGTAGATTCCTCCGATTGGTTTGCGGAGCACCCAGGGATTACATTAATCACTGGTATACAGTTGGAGGCACTTCAGAATCAAAGTCACGTGATTCAAATATTACACTTGATAGTCTTTAAATGTCAGGTGGTACATAAATTGTGCTAAAACGGTATACAAAAAGAAAGGAAAAAAAGAAAAAACGAAAAATAGTTTAGAAAAAAACAACAACAGCGTATTCACAGGCTGCTGTCTGCCAACTCCATACTCCTTGTACAGTGTATCTTCCAAATGAACTGTCTGGATAACAACTCAATCTTCTCTATGTCATCATGAGAAAAAGATTGAGTTCCAAACCGGATAACTGAACAGTCGAGTATAATCTGGGTAAAAGTTCATTGATCACTTAATAGCTCATCACTGGAGTTGTTAGTATATATTGCGATAATGTTGCTCAGTTTTGCCTTATATATGTCTCTCTGAGGTTTTGTATGGATGCAATTACTGATAAAATGTTCCCTGGTCTCTAGTTCTGCGTGACAGATTTTACAGGTTGGATCAACAGCATGTTGGCTGAAGACAGCTCTATTCGACTGCAGTGTGTATGTTCCAGTGAGCAATTTAGCTTTTATCTCAGCGTGCTGTACATCAATGTTATTTCCTCTAACTGTTGTGTAAATTATGGGCTGAGCCAACTTTGATCGCTTCCGGGTTGAGGTATTTAAGGCTGTTTTTCTGTTTGATATCATATTTCCACTGGTCTTCAACGTAGGAATTTATTGCGTTTCTTAGCTGGGTTTTCCATGTTGTCTTCTCCGGTAGATCATTCATGTGGTCATAGGCTGTAGGTAGATTGTATTGTGCAAGTAGTCGTCTCACATTTGAGAAGAAGCTCTTTTCCTGTATGTTCTTTGTTGATTTAACATTATGTCACATGGGCAGATGGTGCGAACAGGACATTGGGCTAAACAACCAGAATTCGAATTAAGTGATTTAAAAACGAGTTGTCACTGAAAATAGAATGTAGATCTTATATTATATTCAACTTTATCATTTACACGTTTTCATCCTACTCGTAGATAATTGCAGATACATCAGTTACTTACTTTTGTCAAGTCACTGCAACACGTACCCATTTTCAATTTCCCCTGCTAAGCTGCATTCAGAACGAGGCTATACCGGATATCCGTTAGACTATGTTTGGATGATGCGATCGTTGGCTATGCAGCTAAACTCCGCCGTTGGGCCAACGGCGAGATGCGATCGTTGGCAATGCAGCTTAACTCCGCCGTTGGGCCAACGGCGAGATGCGGTCGTTGGCAATGCAGCTTAACACCGCCGTTGGGTCTGCAGCTTAACTCCGCCGTTGGGCCAACGTCGATATGCGATCGTCGCATCGCGTCGTTGGCCCGACAATGTCTTGCTATCTAGGGGATTGCGTTGCAATGCTTTGCCTTAGTTAGCCTTTAGCTTATAGTTTTTGTTTATATAGGAGATGCGGGCCTTTGGCTTACAGTTCTATTATTGTTTTATTTTGCCTATTGACCATTCATTAAACAAAATATGAAGGAATATTGTATTATACCGTTAACTCTAACATTTGATTTTTGTGACCTTGAACGAAGGTCAAGGTCATCAACATTTAAAAAACCTAAATCCATTCACATGAACAACCTACATGCCAAATATCAAGACCAAAGAACCTTTGGTCATGATGAAACACACGTTAAAGGAAAAGAGGAAAGAAAGCTATGTTTTCCTTTTTTTGAATCAAAAGTGTTATATTACAAATTGTCAATTTTGTTTTATATTCCTTGTGTTGAAAGATATTATAGGCAGTCAACTTTTAAGCAAGTATAAAAATAAACTCGTTTTAGAACTATGTAAATTAACGTGTCAAAAATGGAAATTTTCACATTAGTAATGAAATTTCACATATTTTTCAGCTTAAATCTTCAATAAAAAGAACAATTCTTTCTTAAAATAGTGTAATATTCGGTATAAAAAAAACCAGTAGGAATATGTTGCACACGATGATGATATGATTTTATAGTAATTGTGCCATTTAAATGCTCTAGGAGGAATTGTATTACCACACCTTAACACCCACACAGGTGTAAGTCAATGAGGTCCAATTTACCATTCAATGAATTCTGAAACTAACTGTTTCTGATTTAAGCTTTCTATACCCAGATACGTATATCCTATGGCTTTATATGTCTCTGCTATACCCAGAGACGTATATCCTATGGCTTTATATGTCTCTGCTATACCCAGAGACGTATATCCTATGGCTTTATATGTCTCTGCTATACCCAGAGACGTATATCCTATGGCTTTATATGTCTCTGCTATACCCATACCTTTTTGGATTTATCTTGTTGTGAAATTCCAAGCAGGGGCCGAGCTAATGTTAAATCTCCATAGGCGTTGACCCTACCTTTGTAAAAAGTCAAAGAAAATATAAGTATTGAACAGCATTCTGTTCAGTCTGATAGTTCTGAGAGATTTGCATTACAATGTAAACAGCTCACGCCTGGACTGATTAACTTTCAGTCTTATATCCGCTAGTTGGTAGATTGGAAGTATAACAAGGATTTAGAAATAAGAACAGGAGAATAAACTTAAGTTTACTATAAAGCTGCAGTTTACGTTGTAATGACTACAAATATGCATTTGTTTATCTTCCCTTATATTTCTAATACTAAAACAAGGGATTGCTTCAGTTTTGACAAATAGTTCAAGTATTACACTACAGTGACAGCTACTTGACATACAATGCATGAATAAGTACTTAAAGTCGTGTTTAACACTGTTAAAATAGAAAGAGGAATCTATTATGTTGAATAAATATTATAGATTCCGTCATGGATCACACCAGTCTGCTTAATATTGAGCTGTTTAGTGTCAATGTCTGTATTGAATTAACATACATACTTACCATACCTGCGAAGAATTTATTTTGTCCTGAAGCTCTGTTACTTGACAGTACTTCCTGGCTGTACCGCACATCTATAAGCATGGTCCTGGGTGATGCATACATACTGATCAAGGCGTACATCTACAAAATCGTTCACAGATGTGTAGAATATCAAAATTATCACCAACCCATCCAGCAGTATTGATGAAGTATCTATTTTAAACATCATCTTATATCAAATAAAGCATTTAAGGGAAGATGAGGTTCACCTAATTAGTAATAGAAAATGTCACATTGTGGTCAGGGTAGGGGGACTAAGATAGTTACTACCACATATACCAGCTGTCATTAAATTTCTAATTTTGCTTTATATCAGTTTATAATATTAAATAATCACAAGTTTTTGTTTTTTCACCACTACAAATAATTTCATAAAAATGTTATTTTGTAATAAATTATCACCTAAACCGCTGTCGGTACCTGCTGCATAAGTGCGTGTGCCACTTAATTCCACCTCCCCGGCAACATAGGGATAGCACACGTCGAACTCACACTCTTCCTTGGAACCGGATGCTGCTGTATTTCATGTTCCACGGGTTCACACGACCTACTTCGGATAGAACTTTCCTTGTTCCGAGATTTCTTTTCCTTGAAGTCATTGCAATCGAAAAAAAGTGGGGAACGGGTTTTCAATACTGGGTTGCCCATCAACGAAATGCTTCGAACACACATCGTAATGTCTGATGTCTGCATAGGAACTTTTAAATCACTTGAAGATATAGGTTTAATTCGTCATATTTAAACCTATATCAAATTGGAATTGTATCTATCTTCAATTGAATTGGCCCTATCTTCAAATTAATTGCTCCTATCTTCAATTGAATTTTACCCATCTTAAATTATTTAAAGATAGGTGCAATTATTTGACTATATGTTAATTTGGCGTTCCATATACATAAGAAGATAAGGAGATGTTCGTTACAATGTGCATACATGTATAAATGAATATATCCTTCTCGAATTTGGCCAGGGTATTTGACTTTCTAATAGCAGTAAGTAAGCTATTCTACAACGTGTCCGAAATTCCCTCCAAAGCACCGGTTTCCATAGGTCACAGTATAAGATTTTGGGACACACAACAATGATTCCGTCTCCGACCGCAATGATCGTGACGTCGACTGTCGTCCGTCCGTCGTCCATCGACTTTTTCTTTGAACGACTCCTTCTAAACCTATAACCAAGAGGCACAGAGAAATGATATGTGGCCAGTCGGTACCGGTACCTGGGATATAGTGCTATAAACTCTCCTCAAATAAATGACCCTGACCTACTTTCAAGAGCATACGGATCAAATGTGTTAAAAATATAACGGAACTGGAATAGGTCGATCGTCAGCGACCAGGTACACTGTGAGTTTACGACACCGGATATTGCTATCAGGCAGGCGGTATCACACGAGGTGGACTGCAGTTGAAGGTGATTTTTTTTCTTCTATATTTTCCTTACTTCAGAGGCTGTCATGTGCTTGAGGCTTTTCGGATCAATACCTCACATTTTCAGCGTTTACATAAACCATAGAAAACGCTCATATATGGGTCCATATTTATTTCAGACTTACAAATTTGTCGTCTGGTACCGGCCAAAATTTACTAGTGATAACTATCACGTGTCTGAATTAACATTTGTAGTACTTTCCTCCACATATTTACTGTCTACAACTAAATAAAGATGTATCTACATTACACACATTCATTGTGTCAGTGAAAGCATTGTATTAAATGAAATATCGTCAAAAATGTTTCGTCGAACTGTACGGCAACTTGAATGTTTGTTTTTAGATTACTGTACGGCATCATGCAAATTACAAGTCGCCGTACAGTGATATGAAAATATGTCAGCATATTTCTAATAATTTACGAGTTCGAAAATACGATAAATGTATGTTATGCATATACATATTAATTAGTTATAAGTAGTGAAATTTGTTCGAAAAAACCCCACTACAAATATTAATTCAGACACGTGATAAGTATCACTCGTGAGTTTTCGCCGATACCAGGCAGCGTGTTTGCAAGTCTAGAAGAAATATTGACCCATATAGTAATGTTCTCTGTGGTTTAAGCCATTGCTGAAAATGTTAGGAATTGATCCAAAAAGCCTCAAGAACATACAAGCCTCTTAAGTAAGGAAAATATAAAAAAAACTCACCTGCAACAGAAGCACAGTTCGTGTGATCACCGCGTGCCTGGTAACAATATCCGGTGTCGTTAACACACAGTGAGGTAGCTCGATTGGTAGAACAACTGTCTAGAGTTCGGAGGGTCCCGGATTCGAGCCCTGGTCTGGCCGTTGCATTTCTCTTTCTCCTGTTACAAAAAACTTAAACAACTTCTGAATAACCAGGAGACACAGGGTGATGATATTGGCTATTGTCACCCAGGATGTAGTGATATGAAGTTTCCTCAAATGGATGCCCTTGACCTTCATTGGAGGTCACTTGGGTCAAATGTATTAAAACTTTTATACAACTTCTTCTGAATAACCAATAGGACTAGAGTCAATGATTTTGAGTCAGTAGGTACCAGGGACTGATTGTTAAAAACCGTGTAACAACCTCTTCTCGGATAGTCTGGAACATTGTTAAACCAAGGAGACTCAATCATAGAAAGTTTGAAATGATTGCTTAGATATCCAGGTAAGCGATAATGCCCTCATGGCATCTTGTATCAAATTCCAATTTAGTGATAACACATTGAACTGAAGGTGTAAAGAGAAATTCTTCATCGCTGAGTGGATAGAAAATGTCAGGCTAGTATTCCACCAGGGTGAGGTAGATCACCAAACAAATTCCGTGGGCAGACGATAATGGGTTGTGTGTTGCAAACATAAATATATCATTTTTTATATTGCATTATAACCAATACAAGGGAAATAGTATAAATGTTGCTTTTCTATATGTTTTCGAGTAAAACTATGTGATTTTACTTGCTTTCGTCTCATTTGTTTTCAACAACCCCACAGACGTACACTAAGGCTTTGCTCTCACTACCCCAAAAACGATGGCATCAACAAATTTGCGGTATGCTATCAGACACGCGCAAAACGTCAGCGTAGAAATGAGAACAGCACAAAAACAGGTCCTCGGACGATACTGGTACTTATATCCTATCGGGATATATTTTGAAATTACTTGGTGCCACAAGTTGAACATAGCCTTTTTTAGTTATTTTTTTCTTCAAATCCTTGAAATAGAATACACAACTCAAAATATTTAGAACTGAAATACTGTTATCTAAAAAACAGTAAAGCGGAAATTATTTCTCTCTACAGTTAGAATCCCGTGTGTTTGAAACAACTTTTCGAGATACACAAGTATTATTTTTCTGTAACGAAATTAATATTTCAGCAAAGACCAACCAATCAGTCTAATTAAGCAATGTTTATTAACCTGTTGGTTTACATAACGTTGAATAACAACACAACATACAAAGGGTATACAGAACTATACTGTAGACCTCCGAACAATGGTAACGTGCTCCCCAGTTGCAGCCTTTTATGTGGTTTATGGTCTTGAGGTTTTCCTTTTACGCATTCAATGGTAAAATGATGAGTAATGTCCAACACAGGCTGTTGTCTGTCGATACATCACTCAGCCTTGAGGTTTCTACCTTTTACAGATATATCACTCAGCCTGGACGTTTCTCCCTTTTACACATACAATGGTAAACTGATGAGTAATGTCTACCACAGGCTGTTGTCTGTCGATACATCACTCAGCCTTGAGGTTTCTACCTTTTACAGATATATCACTCAGCCTGGACGTTTCTCCCTTTTACACATACAATGGTAAACTGGTGAGTAATGTCTACCACAGGCTGTTGTCTGTCGATACATCACTCAGCCTGGAGGTTTCTACCCTTTTTTTAAAGGGATCTGACTTTCTGACTTACAGCATGCAGTTCATCATGGCTTTGATTCTTGGTTTTGGCAGTGGATATCATGACGGTGTCATGCTTAGTGCAGACTGCGCTTAGCGCTCTGGTTTCATTTGTGTTTTTTCGACTTTGATTTTATTTATTTATTTTGTGAGGTTCACATATGTATTTCCTTCTGTTGAATGTCTCCTCTGTTTCTTTTGTTTTGTATTTCGAGCCCGGACCTTGACCTGGTGTGGTGACGCTGCAGTTCAGCTAATACGTATTTTCGACATATTTTAATCTATTATTATGTTCATTGTTTCATCTAAACATTCATCACACCCATAAGCGTTATATAATAATTAAAGTGAATTAAAACTACAAAAAATTAAAGAATTGGTTGCGAAAGAACGACAATCTTCTCCGATAAAAATGCTGTTTCTAAAATAAACATCGAATAACGAGTATTAAGCAAAGGGTACACATGGGAGATAACTCGTGCATCCTTGAAGTTGAAACTGAAGATCGTCATAAGACAACGTGAATGTGTTAAAAAACGCCATTCACTGATGAGTCCACAAGCACTTTTAGATGTGATAATAATCTAAAATTTACCTTGAGATGGGATAAGTATAAAGTACATACAAGTAGGGGCCGTTCGTCACTGATTTAATATAATCAGCTTGGATCGTCCGTCATTGAGTCAATGTTATAATCAGGGGCGGTCCGTCATTGTGTCAATATCATAAGCAGGGACAGTCAAAAACTGAGTCAATATCAACAACAGGAACCGTCCGTCACTGAGTTAATATCCTAACCAGAAAACGTCTATAACTGAGTCAATATCAACAACATGGATCGTCCGTCATTGAGTCAATAACATAACCAGAAAACGTCCATAACTGAGTCAATATCAACAACCTGGATCGTCCGTCATTGAGTCAATATCCTAACCAGAAAACGTCCATAACTGAGTCAATATCAACAACATGGATCGTCCGTCATTGAGTCAATATTTTCAGCCGTAGGCGTTCATCACTGGATCATTATCATAAACAGGGACGTCTGTCAATGAGTCAATATCATAAACAGTGACGTCTGTCAATGAGTCAATATCAAAAACAGGGACCGTCCGTCACCGAGTCAGTATAATCAGCTCGGCTCGTCTGTCACTGAGTCAATATCATCAACAGGGACGGCTGTCAATGACTCAATATCATAAACAGGGACGTCTATCAATGAGTCAATATCAAAAGCGGGGACCGTCCGTCACCGAGTCAGTATAATCAGCTTGGATCGTCTGTCAATGAGTCAATATCATAAACAGTGACGTCTGTCAATGAGTCAATATCAAAAACAGGGACCGTCCGTCACCGAGTCAGTATAATCAGCCTGGATCGTCTGTCACTGAGTCAATATCATAAACAGGGACCGTCCGTCACCGAGTCAGTATAATCAGCCTGGCTCGTCTGTCACTGAGTCAATATCATCAACAGGGACGTCTGTCAATGAGTCAATATCAAAAGCAGGGACCGTCGTCACCGAGTCAGTATAATCAGCTTGGATCGTCTGTCAATGAGTCAATATCATAAACAAGGACCGTCCGTCACCGAGTCAGTATAATCAGCTTGGATCGTCTGTCAATGAGTAAATATAATCAGCTGGGACCGTCCATCTCTGAGTCAATATCAAAGGTAGGGAACGTCCGTCACTGAGTTAATATAATCAGTTTGGACCGTCCGTCACGGAGTCATTGTAAAATACAGGAACCGTCCGTCACCGAGTCGATATCAAAAACAGGAACCGTCCGTCACTGAGTTAATATCAAAAGCAGGGACCGTCCGTCAACGAGTCAATATCAAAAGCAGGGACCGCCCGTCACTGAGTCAATATCAAAAGCAGGGACCGTCCGTCACCGAGTTAATATCAAAAACAGGAACCGTCTGTCACCGAGTTAATATCAAAAACAGGGACCGTCTGTCACCGAGTCAATATCAGAAGCAGGAAATGTGCGCCACAGAAGCATGTCAGAAAGCATAACACATTGTCTATAAAACCATCTAAAACATTACATGGTAGCATTACACATTCGAAAGGTAATGTACATGTGAATCAGCAGTGTTACAACTTGTTAACTGTTAGTATGGTGGCAAAGAGCCGAGACAGTGGCATAGTTAAACCGAGTGGAAGATCTCAGTTGATGCTGAAAGCCTGACAAAGTTAGCGTTTTAAGACAAAGGACTTCTCCACAGCGACGTAGTATTGCAAATGACTAGAACTATGAGATGGTATCAAAATCAAGTACTTAGTTCAGTTCCATAAAAGGACTTTTAAAATGCTGTAAGTTCTCAATTTACTACGACTTGCCCCTCTTACTAAAGTTTCTCTATCAATTGCCTTCCACCCACCTTCCAGGTACATACACATAAGGCTACCACAATCACTGTTATTGTACACATACTATAATTCAAACGGAACGCATTACATATTCTATATACAGTATTTTTACAACTTCTACAAAGTTCACTGTTTCTCTTTGCCCACTGATGAACTCGAGAAGTCTACCGCGAACTGTCCATCTGGTTAAATCTTTACCAATGTCCAATAACGGGTTTTTACTGCTTGACGATTGAAGGTGTCCGTCCGGTGTCTCCCTCAACAGCCACAGCGTCTCAACATATATAAATATAAACTTATATACAAAAAATGACAAGAGTTTCTTCCCTATATATATAATATATATCCTAGTCGGTCGTTAGATCTTTTTTGTTTGAAAAAAAAATCCAAGCTGCTTTCAGCCTTCACATGACTATTCATGTTTATTTCAAAAGGACGACATCGTGACCTCCCAATTATATGTTATCACACTATATTAGTAAATAAATATATGGGTTGTTTGGGTTTTTTTGGGGTTTTTTTTGGGGGGGGGGGGTCTCCCATTAAGGAGGGGTGCATGACAAACCCTGCATGCACATCGTTTACAATCCACCTACATGCCTGCTTTAGTCACTATCTTTGTAATTATTTCAGAATACCATTCAATTACTGACTTTTCGATCAGCACTGTCTTTCTTTCTTCAAGTTCACAATGCATTGAATACAACTTTATGGTTTTCTAATTAAGACAAATAGATGTCGCCAGGAAAACGAACCCCATATTTTTACATGCGTCAGCGGAAATCACGCATTTCTTCATGCTGTCAATAAATAACATTAAAGAATAACGAGACTTACGATGATTGAAGTACGACAAGTTATAGAAATATCATTGTGATCAAAAGTCAATCAGATACAACATATTTTACCATACGGCTTTCGAATGTTTACACGATTCGTCTCGATGAGTAGGTCAGACTTTGTTGGGGAGGAGTGTATTTCACTCAAGACCAGTATGCTGGTAGCGATCCAGAGGAAATCAGAGGGAAAGCAAATTGTTATGATACATATGACAAGATAAATCAATTTTGCAGAGGTTTTTCACCAGGCGATCCACACTTGGCGGTGCGCGTTATAGCTGTCGTTTCGGAATCTATCTAATTTATTGACAATTTACTAACGGAGTTAAATGCGCGTGATGGTGTTACATATCTACCCTCACGGGAATCTACGTCTAGATTGCTCATATCACTTCAACACAAATCGCTTAGCTAAATTCAATCGACCCTGTGCAAGTTTTGATTAACTTATCCGTCAAACCGGAATGTGGACAGCAGTGTTATGCCCTAAACCCGATACCAATTAAGTGCATGCGTCGATAAACCTGAATCTTCCATGGGACACTTTTGTCACATTTACTCAATATTAGATCAAATATTTCATCTGAAATGAGAATATGTGCCTATTTGTCAGCCTTAAGGTTCGGATTTGGGTCAAGCGACTTGTCTGTTATAACGTCCAGACAGTGTGTTCGGTTTTAGAGCGTGATTGCGAAAACAGTTAATTTGGTACAAAATGCATGGTCTTTGCTTTTGTGGTTTCAACATGCCTACTTTGCTTCATGTTATTATAATTGTCTCTCTCCATTGTGACATATTAATTTAACTGAAGAAGCTAAAGAAGTACTTTATTACGATTGTACACTATAAAAAATGGCTAACGGCTTACGGCTAAACTTAAACGTAGCTGTGATTTGTTTGTATAGGTAGACCTTTTGGCCTGTTGTGACACCAAATTCTACTGTGACGACCCGTTCGACATGACATTTATTTGACAAGATCTGGATCTGATCACAAAATCAAAGGAAAATCATACAAATTAATTCTTGTTCAAGAGGTTCCTGTTCCTGTTAAGCCCTCTTCAATAATTAATGAAATTAAATAAATACCATTTAATAAGATGTAATAACTCAGTTTTTATACCTTGTCGCATGTCCCATAAATAGTACATGAGTTTATTAATACGTGATTTCCGATGACGCATGTACAAACACTACTGTTATGTATATAGTAGTGGCGAAGTGTTTTAACTGTTCTTCAGTGTTCTTCGTGACATCCTTTTGTCATTCATTATTAGAAAACCATACAATTATATTCAAGACATCTTAGAAACTTGAAGAAGAAACAACGCTGATAGAAGGTCAGTAATTAATTGGTAAACTATATTAGATATGCCTGGAGAACTAATTACTAAACAACTAAATATAAACCTCTTGACTGACAGAATAATGACCGTCATACACGTATTACGTAGGAAGCCAGCTTCAGACACTGTGACTAAGAAACCTCGCCATCCGAAAACGTTTCTCCAGTTCTTTCTAGACACAGTTTTCTCACAAGAGGACTTGTTCAACCTTCTGTTTGATGTAGATATATTAGAGGTGATCGAACTATTTTTTCAGTGTTTAACACCCCGCAGCTGGATCCAGTTGTAAAATATTTGCTGCTAAAAATCGGTTTTATTATCTGCTTTTTTAGTAGGACGGAAAGAAGAGAGAGCTAGCTTTGTGTCCACAAAACATGAACGCAATAAAAGGCCATCACACAGTCAAGGGAAGGCTAGTTACGGTGGCTGGCCATGGGTTGTGCCATTTCGTTATTACGTTTTTACGGCGCTGAAAATACGAAACAACGTCAACGTGACAGAAAGTCGCACGACAAATCAGTAACGAAAACAACTCAATCTCAATAATTTAGGATGTAGAAGATTTTATTAAAGAGAGTCACTCTGTGACATTTAAATAAAAATCTTGTTTTTGACTGATGATTGTTTTGTTCTGTTTTGTTTTATATGTTTTCTTGTTTCCTTACGCCGGACGTGTCAGTGAGCGTGGATGAATTGTGCGGTATGATAATTTATACAGTAGTTATGTCTTGGCCACTCCTGATACGCAGAGACTCTGAGAGTAATTTTGAGGTGATCACTTGGTTTAAATGCCAACGTAAATGATAGTAAACTGGAAGGGTGGAAAGATCTCGATACCGAAAATTTAAGGCCCCACATTGTACAAACATTTTCGGTATCGTCGGAAGATGCCAGGATGGTTTTCTTTTCTTTACATACAACACATTCTTATTCACATTTGAAATGTAACATGGTATTTGATTGGTCAATCGAAAGAATTTATGGCGGTATAACCACAGTATACCGCCCGTAAATTTCTCATTTGGATTTCAAACTTTTTTTGGCCTCAAGCATCACCGATGAATCTACAGTGTAATTCAGTTTTGGCATATTGAATCTGATGTCATCAATGACACCGACTGACCTCGACACGTCATGAAACAGATTATTTATGAAGTTCAGGAACAATAACGTGACACCGAAACGGCACAGTAGTTCCACCTCACTTTGAATATTCATGAAGTCACCAATCCATCGCAGGGTGACCTAGCTTTTGAAGAAAACGCTCAAATATTCTAAAATTGTCGTTTCTTTCGCTGGTTCTTGCTTATACATATGAATTAAAATGGGGATAATATTATTGTATTTTGAAATTTGCAGCGTTTGGAACTCACTTTTACATTTTTAACAAAATCAAGCAATTCTATCATTTTGGATGGTTATTCTTCTGGTTCAACGTTTTCAAAAGATGGAATCGGCGGTTTTGAAGGAATCATCACATGCATATGGTTAGTGTTTCCGTCAAAAGCCGGAACATCGATCAGAAACCATTCGTGACTTTCTGTCTAAATTCCGACTTGGTGGAAAGAACCTGAAATAATGACGGCAAGAAACGAATAATTTCCGTTTTGAAAACATTTAAATGTTTTAGTTCTTGCTTCAATGCACCATAGCACTATTTTAGATGGTCTGCTTATCAAAGATTTACAACGGATTTTTTTTTATATAAAACGTGGTATTGTGATGACGCCATTTAGTTTTTTTTTATGTTTCTAAGAGACGACTTATGTGGAGCCTGCTGTAGAATCGGCGTTAACCCTCCATGTTGATTCTGTCTCCATTACAACACACATCTATCATTTCTTTTCCGTCAATTTGGCGGTTCCTCATTAGACATCGGTCTTCACCTGACATTAGCTGTTTCGAAAACCTGAAAACCAGAAGAAAAACAATCTTACCAATGAATGTGGCGCTTTGCAGCTGCTTAAAATAACATTGTTAATACGAGGGCAAATGAAAACAGTTTCTGGTCTAACGTCATAGACCAAGGTGAAATTTAAATGGCTTATTTTTCAACATAATCACCCTTGCATTCAACGCATTCATTCCAGCGATGCTCCGATTTAATCATGCCATTTCAGAAAAATATTTCACCTCGATGTTTCAAACAGCACCAATGACGTCATCATCACTGTCAAAATATCCCGATTTATGTTTAGGAAATAGAGAAAACAATCCGAGGGTGCTAAATCAGAATATAGGGGACGTGGAAGAAGTTCAAAGCCACACTCAGCAGCTGCAGCTACTGCAACTGGTGAGGTGTGGACAGGTCATTATCGTGAAGCAAGATGATATCTGCTTTGAGTTTTCCTCTCCGTTTTTCTTTGATATTCTTCCTCAGTTCCTTTAATTCATCAGCATTTAGTACTGCCCAGTGATGATTTGACCTCTCTGAAGGTAATCTACCATGATTACACCTTTACAATCCCAAATGACAGATGCCATAACCTTACCAACCGATGCTGTGCTCTTGAATTTCTTTGGCGGAGGTAAGCCTTGGTATTTCCACTGCTTTGATTGCACTTTTGACTCAGGATCAAAGTGATGTCTCATCCGGGGTCACGATTATCTTCAGGAAAATATCGTGATTGTACTGAAAACGTGTCAAATGTTCTCTTGAAATATTTAGTTTAGTCAACATTTGGTCTGGTGTAAACGTTCGCGGAACCCATCTTGCCGAAAGTTTGTTCATGTGAAGGACATAAAACAAAAAGGATTTGACTGACCCAAAACAAAGTATCAGCAATATGCTGAATGGTAACTTTTCTGTCATTCATCACCATACCATGCTACGCATCAACTTGAAGGTCGATAGTTGCATCTTTGGGCCGACCTGATCGTGGTTCATCTTCAGTGCTGGTTTCCCTCGATGGAACTCACCAGTCCAATTCTCAGCAGTTGAATATGAAAGGCAGTCATCCCCAAGAACATTCTTCATGTCTTCATGAATTTCCTTGTGTGACCTGCCTTCTATATGTAAATATTGTATCGCTGCTCTCTTCTCTGACCTCTCCATTTTACAAAAAGCATATCACTTATCAAGAACAAAATCATCTCTCTCTCTACCCTTTGCAGGGTTTTCAAACGTTACTAGCCAGTTGCAACTAATATACATATAGTAGTTCAAATTTATTTCTCAAAATGGCTAACACCTTTGGGAAGGAAAAAAGTGCCAGGTCAGAAACTTTTTGTGATTTGCCTTCGTATGTACCATTGTTTGTGTTTAGTTCCGTATTTATATCAGCTCTTTCATTGGTGGAACACGCGCAGAACGCGGTGGTTATTAAAACAGTTACCAATATTAGCTAAAGGAAATCTTTTAAATCATTGACGGTATTGTATGTCCTAGTTGGACCAAACATCAAATTTGCGTAACACTGTAGATAAACTCTTTATTCAACATTTCGAATAACAAACCCTATAGGTGTGTACAGTTCCTAAATTTGATTGCACAATGACTGAACCATCATGACATTTGTGTATTTCAAATTTTTCGACGACACTCCCAGGATACTGTCACTGATATGTTCAGAGGGGAAAATTGAAGAGTTTGATATTTGATAACCAGAATGTCAGCCACAGAATCATCCAATTACGAGTTCTCACGAAATGTCAAGAATGTGTTAACTCAAAGAAACGACGCTTCCACAACCATTACGCATGCGTGAGATCCATAAGTCAAGTCAAGATTTAAAGGTTATCTGCCCACGGATGTAACCATATGGATAGCCTATTTTATCCGAAGTAAAATTGAAACACTAACAAAAATAATAGTTCTTAAAGTTTGTTTTGTATTAAGAGAATAAAACTCAAATCAAATGTAATGCAAGAATCTATCGTAAAAGAGGCTAGGCGAACATCTAAGACTTTCACCCCCACCGGAAATACTCTATGTAAAAAAGTTGAAAATTTGGTCGTCGGCAGAGAGTATCTTATATTGACGATCGTTTTCTTTACCATAAACCAGTTGTTCTTTTATATGTGATCTCTAGTCTGTTTGGTAAACGACCGAAAGTTTATTATTATATGCATGCTCTTCTCCCGGGGGGTCAGATATTTCTCTGTTACATCCAAAGGAAGGGTATGGTTGTTATCTCCCATCATTCCGAGACTATATAATCCGTTTGTTATCCTGATTTACACATGACCACTCCCATCACGAACCGACTATGACGTCATATCTAATTGTTCTCAGGACGTCATATTGTTGCTTCTTTTTGCGTGCAATCTGTCCTACCCTAGGGGGTGACAGAGAATTTCAACACCTGTAAGTGAATTGTCCTCCGTTTTAATTATTCAAGATTTCTAAGTCTTGATTTCTCACATGGAAGAAAGAAACAATGTTATCACATCAATTATGAATTAATTTCATCGGCAGAGAACTTCAACAAATCAGAATTACAAATACCGCGCCAAACATTGCGGTATGCGACGTCATCACTTTTGTATTGTCAAAATAAAGTACCCCTCGGGTTGGAGATTCCTCTATCAAACCTTTACGGTAGGGTTAGATTCTATTTACCATGCCCTAGGGGATGACAGAGAAATATTGAAAAGCTTAAGTTTATTTTACTCCCACATCAAATACAGTGGTGATTGTATGAAACATGGGCACGTATTGCATGGTTTTCCAGCAAACCCAATGAGTTCTCATAGGTAATATGGTTAATGACATCACGTCATACAGACGTTGTGATTGGGAAATCCCATTTCTTTACCTAGGGTAAGACAGAAAAATACCGGACCGGAAGTGTGGATATCTCTGTCTACTGGGGGAGTGGAAAGACATCTCACCTGGATATCCCTTACAAGACATAGGGTGTTTTCATACAAAGATGTGAGATAAAATACTGCATTATTGGAGAAAATTCGAGTCGACCATCATTGCAACCGCAATCACAGTAAAATGTCAGCAAATATAGCAACACAAATCTAACAGATGAAAGATTGAGCGTCAAATTACAACACTTGCACTTTCGAGAATAGGAATGACCTTACAAATAGCTAGACGGGAAACCCCGAACCATCACACACTGGAAGACATAGCACGTGCCCAACTTCGAGATCGTCTACCTTAGTAGTCACCTAGCAACACTGATAAGACAGGCCGATAAGACAGGCCAAGACAGTGCGCATGCACCTACTCCCTGGAATCCCAAAGTTGGCAATTATATGGATTGTTATAATGCCGGCGGCTCTGGACCATTAACCTATTAATCGTTATTTTGATTTTCAGTTATAAACCATTATGCTCAACTATAACGCTGACTGATTGCTACGTACGTTGGTAAGCGAACCTTGAAATGCACATGACGTAGCAAATACTGCCACAATACGTTTGATGTTTTTTCACAAAAGACATTTTTTATTCCAATATAACACAGGTTGGACTCAATCAAAGCACTTAATGTTGTCTGTTTCATTAACACATGAAAGTAATCAGAGTACAGTTATCCAGAATAACAAATAACTTACGTTGTAATGAAATTGACCGAAATAAGATAACATGCGCATGGCTTTGTGTCCACCGTTACAAATATAATGTCGTAATTGTAATATTTGACACCAATGACCCTATATGTAAAACGGCTGTTCTATTAATTAAAGAAGCATGTTGGAAGTCAATACTTAAGTTAAATTAACAATTATTTTTTCTGTTACATTATATGTTTCAAAAATGGCAAATAATAAGTATCAAAACTCTTTAATATAATCAAGTATTCGAAGCTAATAGCTTTATTGCCATTCATGGAATTTGATCAAGTTAGCATTCATATTAACTATAAATGTAAGCTGAAAGCAGTTCAACACGTCTAAATAGCATTTCGGGATGCACTTGTATTGGAATTTATTGAAAAAGTCAGGTTCCTGCTTAACTGTAAAGTCAATATCATCGACATGTTCCCAGGGGACTTAGCTATAACTGTCCAGCAATTGTTTTAAAATGGTATATTGTTAAAACTGAATAAATGCATACTGGGTGTTTAAGGATTTAGTCAGTATGTTCACTGCAGCAGTTAATAAAAGCTACAAATCATTTGAGATTAAGTAAAACTCTTTACTTATAAATATTTTGACGGTGTGTTTTATTTTACACAAATTGATAAAACAAATTTTAATGTTTCTTTCATAGAGAAAATATGTCTTTTTTATATTTTCAATACTGTCTTTATTTTCCATGAAACTTTATTTTACAATTTCAATTTATAAAATACTTGTTATTTGAAGTTGGGTTTTTATTTTTCATTTTTTTTTTCATTTTTTTTTTTATAAATTGTGTATGGAAGTAAAAACAACTACATTAATAGTTTAGTACAAAGAACTCATATAACTTTTATGTGACACAAGAGATATGATATTTGTTCACTCAAAAGTGTCAGTATTCTGTCAGTACTTTTATCCGGAAGCTTAAAACCTATCTTAGTCTCTGAAATCACGTGCCACACCATTTCTTCTTTGTTACAATGACTTTCCGGGCGACAATACATTTCAATTAGTGTCTGTGACGTTACATAACCCTACATGTAACCACAGGGTCATAGTAAGATCGTACTCGGTCAATCCAAGCGGATCACCGCGCATGTCCGAACTGACCGAACTGAGGGATAATTATGCAACTTTGCTTTGATATAGAATAGTAAATTATTGTAATTCCTCCTATCGCCCCATCTTCCCCAAGACAGTCCGTGAGTTTATTCTGACGTTTCGCACTGGGACCTCACTTACCCTTGCGACAAATAAACATCAACATCACGACTAACGGCTGTCTCTATCATCTTTCTAACAGGAGAACATATTTTGGTTTTTCTCTACTTTGATTCATTTTGCAATATGTGTATGTATATTTGTGATATTTCGTTTCATGTAGAATATTTTATTGGAATACTTCTCAATATATTAGTTTTATTGCTAAACTTAGAAAACCAACATTCTAATGTCATTCTGTGTATTTATTTCGTAATAAGATAAAACTTTGATTATTATGTGCATTGCTCAAGACATGCGTATTATCGTATCCAACGTTTCGTATTTCCAAAAATTATTAATATTTGGGATAAGAACTCACAAAGATTCCTTTTGTTTTAAATAATTATCTGAAATTTGTCTTGAAAAATAGTTAATGTGTATAAAGACTCTGATATATGAAGCGTACATGGTATGTCCAAAATAAGCGATTTAGTGTCTTGTTCTCCAAAATATGTGGTAATCACCGAAACATTATTGTATGTAATACGTTGTTCATTACAATACCTCATATGCTGTGTTATTAAAATATTGATTTGATCTATACATTTATGTAAATTATCTATCAACCGATATTGCTAACTTCTGTTACTCCATGTTATAGTTGTTCACCCTCAACCTCAAACACTCTAATGAATTATCTCCCTTTTGTTAAATTACTATGTTTTCACCCTATGAGAATAAAACTTTCACCAAGACCTTATTTGTTACTGTTTATTTCATAGAGTTAAATTATCAATGTACTTAACTTTATTCCCTTTTTGTAACTTGTGCCAAAGGAAACTAGCTTGATCAGCTAACCAGAATTCGCCTTTTTATTCGCCCGTCGAATGACGGGACGTGTTATGTTTCATTTGTTCGGGCGGGCGGGCACACATTAGTTTCCGCTCAATAACTTGAGTAATTTTGAATGGATTCATTTCAAACTTGGTAGGAAGGTTCATTGCCATGAAAGCTTGGACAAGTTCGATAACCCAAAAATATTTGCCAATTATTTACAGAGTTATGACCCTTTGTAGAATTGCCGAAACAGTTTCCACTCAATAACTTGAGCAATTTTGAATGGATTAATTTCAAACTTAGTAGGAAGGATTATTTCCATGAAAGCTCGGACAAGTTCCATAACCAAAATTGTTCGCTGGTTATTTACGCAGTTATGACCCTTTGTAGAATTGCCGAAACACTTTCCGCTCAATAACTTCAGTAATTTTGAACTGATTCATTTCAAACTTCATAGGAAGGTTCATTTCTATGAAAGCTTGCACAAGTTCGATGAACATTATCCGCCTGTTATTAAGGGAGTTATGGCCCTTTATAGAATCGACGTAACAGTTTCCGCTCGATAACTTCAGTAATTTTGAATGGATTCTTTTCAAACTTCATAGGAAGGTTCATTTCTATGAAAGCTCGGACAAGTCCGATAATCATCTACAAGGCTGTGAGAGCAACATCATGGGATACTTCAATATCGACTTCAGTAAAAAGTCTACTAAACGACAACGCCTTCTGTCACTTGCGTCAAAAATGGGTTATCAACAACTTATAACTAAACCTACTACCAACTTCAGCACAACTATTAATGAACTACCAACGGGAGTGATTGAAACATACTACTCTGATCACAAGATTATTTGGATGACATTATAATATGCTAAAACTAATAGTTTCACTCATTTAATGTGCAAAGTTTTTTAATTATGGAATAAATTGTGGATCACCTATATTGCGTTAATCAGATAATAGACTTGTTCCCTTCTCCCAGCGCAATATGCTATCCTTACGTACACCATTTTGTCAATTCAACAAATGCCCATACCTCCATAAATTCCCTGCATATACTATTGGTTATCGAATTTGTCCAAGAATGAAAGGTAAAATAAGCTGCGCATTCAGCCGTTCAAAATTAGTCGCATTATAGAGCACTACTCAACAAGCAACCATAAGTTTGTAGATTACTGGAAGATGATCTTGGTTTTTAAACTTGTCCAACCTTAGAAACAAAGCTTATCCCTGTAAAATTCATGCACCTATGGCCTTTTGTGGCAAACTGCTCATTCGACATCTGACGGGCGTATCATGTGCCGCTTCGCGGAACTCTTGTTTTGAATAGCGTATTCATTGCGCAATTTTGAATCTGTCAATCAAACCGGAAGACGCCATTTGAATTTGTCTTTCAAGATGTTGTTTAATTAATGTGTTGTTTTCCTTCACTTGAATTATGGTTCAACTACTAAGGAACAAGTTACTCAATTGTTCAGTAAATATTTCTAAAATTACTGTTATTTCTCAAAAGTGATGTTTCACTTGGATTCAACTTAATTAATTAAATGTATTCACTCTTTTACATGTAGATCTAGTAAAACTAAGACCTTGTACATCCGGCATTGGCAATACCTTTCACGAACACAGTGAACTCTACCAAACTAATGTCCCCGCCTATTTTTGATTATTACTTATTGTCCAGCGTTCAGTTTTATGTGTACTATGTGAGTATGTATTAACATATTATTATATTGAACTGTGTAATTGTATGACTTACCCTTGCGACAAATACACATCAACATCACGACTAATGGCTGTCTCTATCATCTTTCTAACAGATTCTACGACTCAACCAGACAAAAACATACAACAACAAAAAAAAAAACACGTCGAAATTTCCATAAGAGTTGATTCTATGTGGCTATTATGGTCCTATGAACACCGGTTTCGTGTTTAACGCTACAGTTATAGTGATTAAACGCGTCTCACGTTACGAGAAAAACAATTATGCCAACACTAGATGCAATCTTAGGCAAATCGGCTGTTCGAATGTGATAAAGCAATGGGTTTCGACGAGAACCCAAGATAGCGATTCCTGGTTTTCTTTTGTTACTCCTACACATATGATAGATATTTCCCACAATGAGATGACAAAGACTCAATCAAAATGGTAAGATTGCCAAAAGTACAACTTATTGCTTTGCTGAGGACTAGAAATTTCAGAATATCGCCCCAAATAATTGATTTTTTTGCCCCAACCGAAAAGATAAGAATTGATCAATTCCCCCTGCCCGTACAAAAGATCTTAAAAAGACAATACTTAATCACCAACTTTAAACAGGTTTACATTGTACGAGGTTACAATGTATAACTAATTTCTGCTTCCTCTTCCCGTTCAGCGCATTTACCTTGTAATCAGCTGCAAAGGGTTTGATCACAAATATCAGGTACAGTTCTAGGAAGAAAACAAAATCTGTCACAAAGCAAGGATAATTATTGTACATTTAAAACACCCACATAAACAACGCTTCCACTCCCCGCCTTAAACTGGTTTAATAGGATAATTAGGTTTGTGTCTATAGACGTATCGATCAGATCATTCTGTTCTTTGTGATCATCTTAAGACGTGTATATTGGCTTCTGACGCAATACACCTAAATTGACTGCAGTATACAGCTATACATTTAGGTAATAAGTTAGTCGAGGGTGTAATGGTCTTCAGTACGATGTAGTGACAACTAAACCAAACTCTTTTTAATTGTTACTTGATTTCTTTCATTTGGCATTTATAGTCAAAATAAATGCCACCTAGAAATGACAAATTCAATGAAGCGTGTTAGCCTAATGAAAGCATTACAATAACAACTGGGCATGTTATTTACGGGCGATATGTATGCATTATGCATATGCCCGAACTATAATATGTTTTTTCACGTACAGTTGTGATATTAACGTATTACCTTTTACATGTTTTGACATTTTTTTAAAGCAAGCATGACTATGTATTGAAAACACATAGTAATAGCATACAGCAGTATCAGGAAAATTATAGAAATCATCACCCGGAGGACTTTTGAGAAGAGTGCATCGAACTAGAGTCTTCATGGACGCATGCTGTTTTTTCTTTCCGACTAAGACTATCAACTAAATACTGTTTATGGAGTTTGGTTAGCCCTATCATCTATCCATTGTTCTTACGTCTTATGTGAATAAGTGATACACGCAGACCTACAAGGACGTCTCCCCCAAAACGAATCCTGATAGGTGAGGAATCGCGAGAGATTATTATCAAACCGTCACGAGTATGGCGGCACAGTGCTATTAAATTGACCCAGAGTCTTACCCAGAAACGCTAAATATATTTGTTTGGTTACAGAAGATACTGATTAAGGTTACAGAAGATACTGATTAAGGTCACATAAGCTACTGATTAAGGTCACAGAAGATACTGATTAAGGTCACATAAGATACTGATTAAGGTCACAGAAGATACTGATAAAGGTCACATAAGATACTGATTAAGGTCACAGAAGATACTGATTAAGGTCACATAAGATACTGATTAAGGTCACAGAAGATACTGATTAAGGTCACATAAGATACTGATTAAGGTCACATAAGATACTGATTAGGGTCACATAAGATACTGATTAAGGAAATTTCCATTGCTGATCTCACAACTAACAGAGAACACACTTCCTTCACCTACCCTCTTAAGTCTCGGTCAACCTCTCTATGGCTCCGTGAAACGACACTTTACTCCTTCTTTAAGTAATTGTTTAGTTCGTGTCTTGTTTATCTATGATGAGAATTATTGCACAAACAACAAGAGAATACCGAAGTGTCGACAGATCATAATTCGAACTAAAAACCGATAAAAATAGGGCAAAATAGGAACGAAAAATTGGTTTACTTTGAGACCATTGAAAAAGTACAAGGAGAATAATGCCAGATGTTCCGGAAGGACGACATTGACGACACCCGTCATGTAAATCCAGGTCATATCCAAGTAATGTCACGTCCCCACATCGAGGACTCGGATAGTGACAACAAAACAACAAGTAATGTCACGTCCTCACATCGAGAACTCGGATAGTAACAACAAAACCACAAGTACTGTCACATCCTCACATCGAGAACTCGGGTAGTGACAATAAAACCACAAGTAATGGCACGTCCTCACCTCGAGGACTCGGATAGGGACAACAAAACCACAAGTAATAGCACGTCCTCACATCGAGAACTCGGATAGTGCCAACAAAACCACAAGTACTGTCACATTCTCACATCGGGGACTCGGGTAGTGACAACAAAACCACAAGGCCCTGTAGTGACAACAAAACCACAAGTAGTGTCACGTCCTCACATCGAGGACTCGGATAGTGACAACAAAACCACAAGTACTGTCACATTCTCACATCGAGGACTCGGGTAGTGACAACAAAATCACAAGTAATGTCACGTCCTCACATCGAGGACTCGGGTAGTGACAACAAAACCACAAGTAATAGCACGTCCTCACATCGAGAACTCGGATAGTGACAACAAAACCACAAGTACTGTCACGTCCTCACATCGAGGACTCGGATAGTGACAACAAAACCACAAGTACTGTCACATCCTCACATCGAGAACTCGGGTAGTGACAACAAAACCACAAGTAATGTCACGTCCTCACATCGAGGACTCGGATAGTGACAACAAAACCACAAGTAATGTCACGTCCTCACATCGAGAACTCGGATAGTGACAACAAAACCACAAGTAATGTCACGTCCTCACATCGAGAACTCGGATAGTGACAACAAAACCACAAGTAATGTCACGTCCTCACATCGAGAACTCGGATAGTGACAACAAAACCACAAGTAATGTCACGTCCTCACATCGAGAACTCGGATAGTGACAACAAAACCACAAGTAATGTCACGTCCTCACATCGAGAACTCGGATAGTGACAACAAAACCACAAGTAATGTCACGTCCTCACATCGAGAACTCGGATAGTGACAACAAAACCACAAGTAATGTCACGTCCTCACATCGAGAACTCGGATAGTGACAACAAAACCACAAGTAATGTCACGTCCTCACATCGAGAACTCGGATAGTGACAACAAAACCACAAGTAATGTCACGTCCTCACATCGAGAACTCGGATAGTGACAACAAAACCACAAGTAATGTCACGTCCTCACATCGAGGACTCGGATAGTGACAACAAAACCAAAAGTAATGTCCCGTTCTCACATCGAGGACTCGGGTAGGGACAACAAAACAACAAGTAATGTCACGTCCTCACATCGAGAACTCGGATAGTGACAACAAAACCAAAAGTAATGTCCCGTTCTCACATCGAGGACTCGGATAGTGACAACAAAACCACAAGTAATGTCACATCCTCACATCGAGGACTCGGGTAGTGACAACAAAACCACAAGGCACTCTATAACATATGTTCCTGCGATATCACGATAGCGACAATACACTTGTCCATTGTCTTCATTAACCTGCTTCTTTAAAACCCCTGTGTTGTTCGTTTGTCCGTCAGCAGTCGGCATCTATCACGTGAGTCAGGAGAATCAACTGCGACCTGTAAACACCGTAGGTAGAGGAATCAGGGATTTTACCATCAAGGAAGGGAAAGTTCACGATCGGAAAGTCGGAATCGTCCCGCTTATAGTACAGTTTAGTAGTAAACCCTCCCGGATGGTTGTTGTAAGTAAAATGATCGAGGAAAGAGGCTGAAGTAGAAGAGCCTGTGGTGGCCTTGATTTATAATGTGGAATAGAAGGATTGGGAAGGATTTTGTTACCACTTCGAATAATTTCATCACTAAGGTCAGCTTCTTATCAAAACAGTTTGTTCCTATAGGGATGCCTACGATCTGCTGGAAAGTCTTGCCCTTGAGCTCACAAAGATAATGTCAATGAGGAATTCAATCATTCTTACAGTATCGTCCTCAGTATATTTCATTTTGGCCTTTGTTGTGCTTTTAAAAAAGACATTCACCAAAATAATTTACAATTATTTGTTTTTAACGTCTTTAGCCGTTCTTTTAAAAGATAGCTCGCATACCAAGAGAACGTACGCGTTCCTTCAGTCTGGTATGAGGAAAGTTACGCGTAAAGGGCCGAAAAATCAAAGCGTTTGATAGAAGAAGCATTTTTTGTAGGAGATGATGTTCAAGATAGAGTAAAAGATCTTCTGAATTCTTCAAAATCAACATACCATTTATTTCACTTGTTCAGTGTACAGTACCAAAATACGACAGCAACTCTGATTACAAAATTACTCAGAATGGTAGTGAAAAGTTGGAACAACTAGAAGGGCCAGCAATACCACTTTGCGTATACAGACATCACGACTGCAGAATTCAAAGAGTGTTCTTTATCGACAAAAATCTCTGAGCGGTGTACTGATTACACAGCCATATCCTAGTGTGATTTCATAACATACCATTAATTGCAATCTAAAGGCCACTGGTTGATTAAAGCAACAGTAAAATAAGTGTTAACTGACGTGTGATTCATCTGGCATATTTTATGTTCTCCCTTTATTAAGTTATCAGTGTGTTAGTATTTTGTTGAAAGTCCTTACGGAAAGATAACTTTCATCCTTTTATGAATAGCACGCAACAGGAACCGTCTGTATAAAACACTATAGCTTAGCGAATCGTTATTTGTTTGTTTTTTTTACTCTCTAACCCTTCAACTGAACACTTAAAAATGCCTTCGGACGACCGTTTTGAATATCTACACATTTACTATTTATTTACTCACTAACTTATTTACAATTATTTATATAGCATAATTTGTTTACTCGTGTAAGGCAGGTATTATTCATTTAGCTTTTTGAAGAATCGGAGTCCTATCCTTATAATTTAATATAAAAACTAGAAAGGACATTTTCAACAGCACATAGTATGTGTCATATCTTTTATAACGTTAATAGTATATTTTTTTAATGGCGGAACGATGGTAATATGGATCAATCAAAGGTCGTGTTTAAATCCCCCGCGTGTGCTATGACGCGCTCATGTAACTGAGCCGGAGATGTTTTACAGGCTCTTTTACTCTCTCAAATACTGCTCGGATTACAATGTCGAAAGACAAGGTTGTAGACGACTACATCAATTTAAGTTTGACAGATGCTAAACACAAAAAGGTTTTTTGTGTGTTTAGCATCATCAAAATATGTTCTTATTTAATTTCTTTGGTCTATTTTTCTGTCTAAGAAAAACCGTATTACAAACAATGAAAAAATATTGATAAAAGTTCTAGTTTTATATGATTAGCGTGGACGACTTCAGCCGGTTAAGGTAAAAGGATGTTTACGGGATATTGACACAGAATCATTTGATGCTCCTACATCTAAGGATACAGATATGGATTCCCTACTACAGCTGATGAAATTTGATGACAGATATATTTTCCAAGGATGATATGGATCTTGGTCATTCCTCAGCTGTTCATCACTGCATAGAAATTACAGATGATGTGCCATTCAAACAACGTCATTGGCGTTTTCCACCTGCCATGCTTAGTGAAGTTCGTGATCACCTACACCAATTCTTGACAATCGGAGTCATACGTCGATCACATTCACCCTGGGCATCAGCAGTTGTATTAGTTCGGAAAAAGGATGGTGCAGAATGTGCGTAGATTATCGACAGCTGAATCTTAGGAATGTAAAAAAATCTTATGCTCTTCTTACGGTGGAGGAAGTTTTGGACTCTTTATCAGGTTGTGACCGTTTTTCTACACTCGATATGAACAGTGGTTGCCACCAAGTGGAACTTCACGAGGACCGCAAACAACGGACTGCTTTCATTATTGGGCCTTTAGGTTTTTATGAGTTTAATCGGATGCCGTTCGGATTAGTGCATACCAGAGATTGATGGAGGAATGTCTTGGAGAGCTACATACCACCATTTGTTTTGTATATATTGATGACATTATTGTGTTTTCCAAGACATTCAGTGAGCATCTTGGTCGACTGCGGATGATATTTGACAAGATTAGATGTCATGGTCTGAAGTTGGCTCACAGAAGTGTTCATACTTCAAGAAGAAAGTTTCTTGGCTTTGTGGTGTCAGCCGATGGCATTGAAGCGGATCCAGACACAGTGCGAAAGATCGTGAACCTGAGGATGTGAGAAGGTTTCTAGGATTTTGTGGTTATTACCGCAAATTTTTGAAAGGATTTTCAGCAATTAGGAACCATTGAATGGACTGTTACCTCCTACAAGGAACAACGGCCACTCAAAAAAGTCGGACTTACCTGTGTGGAAGTGGGCAAAAGAACAGGAAACATCATTTCAGACCTTGAAGGATATTTCATCTTTACTTCCCATCCTTGGCTATCCGGTATATAACTTGCAATTTGAAGTTCATACCGACGCCAGCGGAAAAGGTCTTGGAGCCATTCTTTACCAGCAGCAAGATGGTAGATCACGTGTCATCGCCGAAGCCAGCAGGGGATGACAAAATTTGAGAGGAATTACCCTGCACATAAATTGGAATTCCTTGGCTTGAAATGGGCCGTAACCGACAAATTTTCAGATATTTGTATGGAAGAAAGTTTACGGTAACCACAGATAATAACTCACTGACATGCGTTTTGACCACTGCCAAGTTAGATGCAACTTGACATCGGTGGTAAGCTGCATTATCTCCATATGATTTTAGCATCATTTATAAGCCAGGAAGGACCAATACAGATCCGGATATCTTGTCAAGATTGCCTTGCCACTTGTGGGAGAGGAGTAGTCTACATCCGTGAGTGATATCTCTCTGGATTCGGTCAAGGCCATATGCAGTTCTGTTCAGCAGCCAGTGTCTTTGATTGAGACTGTTTCCATGTCTACTGCAGTTCTTGATGGTCATTGCATGGACATCGACCAGGATCTTCTGGAAATGTCTTCTAGTGACTGGAGACGGGCACAGGATAGAGACCCAGCACTTCGACTGTGGATATTATGTGTTAAGAGCAGCAGGAAACCTGACAAAAGACAATTGGATCCTGATCAGCAAGTTTTGTTGCGATCATTGGACAGGTTGAAGATTGAGAGGGGTGTACTGTACCGTAGAGTTACAGAAGATGGAGCAACACGGAAGCAGCTTGTGTTACCTTCTGCTTACCGGAAACAGGCATTATATGGTCTCCATAATTCTGCTGGACTCCCCGGTCGTGATCGGACATTGTCGTTGTTGCAGGAGAGATTCTATTGGTCGGGAATTAACCAGGACACCGAGAGATGGGTGAAAAGCTGCCGACGCTGTGTGTCAAGGAAGGTTGTTACTCAGAAGGCACCATTAGTGAATATTCAAACGACGCAGTCTGCATGGATTTTCACACTTTTGAGTCGTTCAAAGGAGGATTCCAACACATTCTCGTAGTGGCCGACCACTTCACGAAATATGCCCAAGCCATTCCGACAAAACCCCAGACGGCTAAGACCACAGCGGAAGCCTCCTTTTATAACTTCGTGGTGCATTATGGAAAGACTGGACGGATACACTCTGACCAAGGTGCCAATTTCGTTGTAGATTAAATCCATCAGCTATGTGCCATGGCCAACATCAAGCAGAGTAGAACTACGCCTTACCACCTGATGGGTAATGGAGGTTGTGAAAGATTCAACAGAACGTTGCTTGGAATGTTGGTTACTTTGGATCCGAAGGAGAAAGGGGACTGGAAAAAGCACGTTTTTCCTCTTGTTCATGCATACAACAGCATCCGGCAAGATATCACAAGCTACTTACTATTCTTCTTGATGTTCGGCAGGCATCCTAGGTTACCGATCGACTTGGCATTCGAAGTAGATATAATAAGAGGGAAACATCAAACTCTTTCAGGATATGTCTCATCGCTTCGTGATAATCTGAAGAAGGCATATAACTTAGCCAGGAGTTATACAGCTTCCGCATCAAACTATCAGAAGAAGAATTACGACAGAAGAGCCAGAGCGGTCGATTTACAAGACGGGGACAGAGTACTAGTGCGGATTGTGGCTTTCGAGGGCAAGCACAAGATTTCCGATAAGTGGGAAGCGGAATATTATGTGGTGCTCGGATGTTCCTGTGTATATTGTGAAGAGATGTAATGGTGATGAGGAGGAAAGGACTTTACACCGTAATCTACTTTTACCGATCGACTTTCTTCGTGATGGAAACGAGATGAACCAGGAAAAGAAACCTACATCAGAGACATCAGTTACTAAGAAGAGGACACGGACTAAGCCAGAGGATATTAGTAATGTATCGGAGTACGACTCTGATGAAGATGTCGACTAATCTGTCGTCATTATGGATACTTTATTAGGGCCCGATATCAGACATGGAGAATGGGATTTGAGCAAGTCCTAAGGAGGATACTCCGGAACCTGATAGTCCTGAAGATGAGGCTGCTCAGTCTGCAAATGGCGACGACCATATTCAGTCTGAGGCAGTGGAGGAAGCACCACCAGGTGACGACCAAGTCTCCAGGAACGACGAGGCTGGAGGTGCTACGATCCATGAAGTAGATGGAGATGTGGATGAACCACAGGTGCCTACGCCAGCTCCCAGACGATCTGCGAGGGCAAGGAAACCTCCTCTCTGGCAACGATCCCGGTACGTCAACGGATTGGATCACGAGAGCTGAGTATTTATAAAGCCTTGTTGAGCGTGGAATGCTTGCTCCAGATCGAGTATCTGATGCTCTAGTAAGGACTGTTTGTAGAGATGATCTTCCTGTGATGTGATTTGATTATGGTTGGTACGCTGAGCTCTATTTTGTTTTATGCCATAAATGTTACACATGAATATGGTTTCCTTCATGATTTAGTATCGTCTCTATGATTTGTACGATCTCTAGAAAGTGCATTGATTTGTGTTGTTTTAACTTGATTCCATCTTTAATTCATGTTGCAAGTATCTGTTATTTTTGTGTGTTTGCATTTGTACTTTGTTAGGATTTTATGCTGAAACTTGATGAAAGACGAGGACGTATTTATCCAACCAAGGGGAGTGTGTAACAGGGTCGATGTATTTAAGCATAATTTGCTCAATTAAAAGTATTCATATACTATAATATATGTCTGAATGTATTGTTTGTAATATGTTGTTTTCAAACTTTATAGTATATGTATGAATGTAATATTTGTAATACTGCTCGTATAATTGATACTGATATAATGTCCGTGTTTATATAATTCAGGATGTAAGACGTAACGTCTTATATTTACGCTCCGCGCGGGATATATTCGGGCGGGCGCGGCGCTTTGTTTGTACGTATATATGTACATGTATTGTGGCGTTTGGTATGCGAGTTGTGGTCAGTGACAGGTAAGACACGTGACGGACTTGACGGACTTTGACGAAGTTATTTGGTTGGTCGAAAGTTTGTGTCGCTAGCACTCGGGAAGGTTTGTTTTAGCTTCCGGTTTTGCTGAAGTCCTAGATTTCATTCTTATATCATTGAATAATTCCTTATTGGAAATATCAGAAATACCAGAAAGTGTTGTAATTTTATTATCTTAATACTGGTCATTGAATTGTTGGGATTTGAAGATTGTATTTTACCCGAATATGACATATATGCATGTAGAGCTTATGCGTATTTTTATTGTGTATTTCAGAATGTTTCTGTTTATGAGCATTACAATGCAATAGAACCGAACCCAGCGGCTTTGTCTTCTTTCGACAAATTCCCACCCGCTACACCTATCCTTGGGGTTCCTTTAGATTGACACGAATCTTAGAATAGTTTCCGCTATAATCGATACTTAATCATCGGAAATATATATTAGGATCAATCTATTTATAGGTTTCCATTTTGTTGTAGGCATTGCTTATTAACATATATGATCATAATTCAATCTTGCATACGTCTTTTTCCATATTATTCTACTTGACAACACTTAAGAAACATATAAAAAAAACATTAAAAGATGACAAATGCACGATAAGCCATAACTGAAAACAGGTGATGCTGACCCAAAACAGGTGATGCTGACCCAAAAGCATCGAACTGCTTAATCCATTTTTCAGCATACTTAAAACAGGCTCATATCTGAATATGACACAACAAGGATTATAATTTGAACTAATTTTCAATCCTTACGAGTGGTAAAAGCAAGCCTTCAGTGAGTCGAACACGCAATCACCAGCACGTTACCTTACCAACACTCATCTTGGCATTATCGATGGACAAATTTTGTCATTATAAAAACATTCATAATTCATTTTTGGCACATTCCCGTAGGACTTGCCTCAACGAAACTCCATGTCAACCATTCTTGCTTGGGATTGCTCCATGCTAGGACGATGGCTATGTGGAGATCTGTCTCACCCGATGGGTTGGCTGTAGTGATGTTTGTTACAATTTGCCAAACACTGTGACATCCAGTTGCAAATGGATATGAAGAGGTGACGGACCATGTTATAATTCACTTGACACGGTGGCATTGACCTGCGATAATGATGAATTGTTTTGCAAGCTTTAATTTGCTTACTCATTTTTGTTCAGATTTTCTGTATTTTCATTGCGCTGTTTCGGATATCGATTTTGCAGTTGCAGGTTTTATGAAGGAAGAGAGCTTTCTGATTTCCTTATGCATTTCCGGTTGTGTTTCTTTTTATATTTATAACAGCTTGAGCTACAAAATTGATAACAGAGCGAACTTTTTATATCCAGGAATCCCTACTCGTCCCCGGTTAACTTTTTTATATCCAGGAATCCCTACTCGTTCCCGGTTAACTTTTTTATATCCAGGAATCCCTACTCGTTCCCGGTAAACTTGTTATATCCAGGAATCCCTATTCGTCTCTGGTTAACTTTTTATATCCAGGAATCCCTACTCGTCCCCGGTTAACTTTTTATATCGAGGAATCCCTACTCGTTCCCGGTTAACTTGTTATATCGAGGAATCCCTACTCGTCCCTGCTTAACTTTTTATATCCAGGAATCCCTACTCGTTCCCGGTTAACTTTTTTATATCCAGGAATCCCTACCCGTTCCCGGTTAACTTGTTATATCCAGGAATCCCTATTCGTCCCTGGTTAACTTTTTATATCGTGGAATCCCTACTCGTCCCCGGTTAACTTTTTATATCGAGGAATCCCTACTCGTTCCCGGTTAACTTTTTATATCGAGGAATCCCTACTCGTTAACTTTTTATATCCAGGAATCCCTACTCGTTCCCGGTTAACTTTTTTATATCCAGAAATCCCTACTCGTTCCCGGTTAACTTTTTTATATCCAGAAATCCCTACTCGTTCCCGGTTAACTTTTTATATCGAGGAATCCCTACTCGCCCCCGGTTAACTTTTTATATCCAGGAATCCCTACTCGTCCCCGGTTAACTTTTTATATCGAGGAATCCCTACTCGTTCCCGGTTAACTTGTTATATCGAGGAATCCCTACTCGTCCCTGGTTAACTTTTTATATCCAGGAATCCCTACTCGTTCCCGGTTAACTTTTTTTATATCGAGGAATCCCTACTCGTTCCCGGTTAACTTTTTATATCGAGGAATCCCTACTCGTTCCCGGTTAACTTTTTATATCGAGGAATCCCTACTCGTTCCCGGTTAACTTTTTATATCGAGGAATCCCTACTCGTTCCCGGTTAACTTTTTATATCGAGGAATCCCTACTCGTTCCCGGTTAACTTTTTATATCGAGGAATCCCTACTCGTTCCCGGTTAACTTTTTATATCGAGGAATCCCTACTCGTTCCCGGTTAACTTTTTATATCGAGGAATCCCTACTCGTTCCCGGTTAACTTTTTATATCGAGGAATCCCTACTCGTTCCCGGTTAACTTTTTATATCGAGGAATCCCTACTCGTTCCCGGTTAACTTTTTATATCCAGGAATCCCTACTCGTTAACTTTTTATATCCAGGAATCCCTACTCGTTCCCGGTAACTTTTTTATATCCAGAAATCCCTACTCGTTCCCGGTTAACTTTTTATATCGAGGAATCCCTACTCGCCCCCGGTTAACTTTTTATATCCAGGAATCCCTACTCGTCCCCGGTTAACTTTTTATATCGAGGAATCCCTACTCGTTCCCGGTTAACTTGTTATATCGAGGAATCCCTACTCGTCCCTGGTTAACTTTTTATATCCAGGAATCCCTACTCGTTCCCGGTTAACTTTTTTTATATCGAGGAATCCCTACTCGTTCCCGGTTAACTTTTTATATCGAGGAATCCCTACTCGTTCCCGGTTAACTTTTTATATCGAGGAATCCCTACTCGTTCCCGGTTAACTTTTTATATCGAGGAATCCCTACTCGTTCCCGGTTAACTTTTTATATCGAGGAATCCCTACTCGTTCCCGGTTAACTTTTTATATCGAGGAATCCCTACTCGTTCCCGGTTAACTTTTTATATCGAGGAATCCCTACTCGTTCCCGGTTAACTTTTTATATCGAGGAATCCCTACTCGTTCCCGGTTAACTTTTTATATCCAGGAATCCCTACTCGTTCCCGGTTAACTTTTTTATATCCAGAAATCCCTACTCGTTCCCGGTTAACTTTTTTATATCCAGAAATCCCTACTCGTTCCCGGTTAACTTTTTATATCGAGGAATCCCTACTCGCCCCCGGTTAACTTTTTATATCCAGGAATCCCTACTCGTCCCCGGTTAACTTTTTATATCGAGGAATCCCTACTCGTTCCCGGTTAACTTGTTATATCGAGGAATCCCTACTCGTCCCTGGTTAACTTTTTATATCCAGGAATCCCTACTCGTTCCCGGTTAACTTTTTTTATATCGAGGAATCCCTACTCGTTCCCGGTTAACTTTTTATATCGAGGAATCCCTACTCGTTCCCGGTTAACTTGTTATATCGAGGAATCCCTACTCGTCCCTGGTTAACTTTTTATATCCAGGAATCCCTACTCGTTCCCGGTTAACTTTTTTTATATCGAGGAATCCCTACTCGTTCCCGGTTAACTTTTTATATCGAGGAATCCCTACTCGTTCCCGGTTAACTTTTTATATCGAGGAATCCCTACTCGTTCCCGGTTAACTTTTTATATCGAGGAATCCCTACTCGTTCCCGGTTAACTTTTTATATCGAGGAATCCCTACTCGTTCCCGGTTAACTTTTTATATCGAGGAATCCCTACTCGTTCCCGGTTAACTTTTTATATCCAGGAATCCCTACTCGTTAACTTTTTATATCCAGGAATCCCTACTCGTTCCCGGTAACTTTTTTATATCCAGAAATCCCTACTCGTTCCCGGTTAACTTTTTATATCGAGGAATCCCTACTCGTCCCCGGTTAACTTTTTATATCCAGGAATCCCTACTCGTTCCCGGTTAACTTTTTATATCGAGGAATCCCTACTCGTTCCCGGTTAACTTTTTATATCGAGGAATCCCTACTCGTTCCCGGTTAACTTTTTATATCGAGGAATCCCTACTCGTTAACTTTTTATATCCAGGAATCCCTACTCGTTCCCGGTTAACTTTTTTATATCCAGAAATCCCTACTCGTTCCCGGTTAACTTTTTTATATCCAGAAATCCCTACTCGTTCCCGGTTAACTTTTTATATCGAGGAATCCCTACTCGCCCCCGGTTAACTTTTTATATCCAGGAATCCCTACTCGTCCCCGGTTAACTTTTTATATCGAGGAATCCCTACTCGTTCCCGGTTAACTTGTTATATCGAGGAATCCCTACTCGTCCCTGGTTAACTTTTTATATCCAGGAATCCCTACTCGTTCCCGGTTAACTTTTTTTATATCGAGGAATCCCTACTCGTTCCCGGTTAACTTTTTATATCGAGGAATCCCTACTCGTCCCTGGTTAACTTTTTATATCCAGGAATCCCTACTCGTTCCCGGTTAACTTTTTTTATATCGAGGAATCCCTACTCGTTCCCGGTTAACTTTTTATATCGAGGAATCCCTACTCGTTCCCGGTTAACTTGTTATATCGAGGAATCCCTACTCGTCCCTGGTTAACTTTTTATATCCAGGAATCCCTACTCGTTCCCGGTTAACTTTTTTTATATCGAGGAATCCCTACTCGTTCCCGGTTAACTTTTTATATCGTGGAATCCCTACTCGTTCCCGGTTAACTTGTTATATCCAGGAATCCCTACTCGTCCCTGGTTAACTTTTTATATCCAGGAATCCCTACTCGTTCCCGGTTAACTTTTTTTATCGAGGAATCCCTACTCGTTCCCGGTTAACTTGTTATATCGAGGAATCCCTACTCGTCCCTGGTTAACTTTTTATATCCAGGAATCCCTACTCGTTCCCGGTTAACTTTTTTATATCCAGGAATCCCTACTCGTTCCCGGTTAACTTGTTATATCCAGGAATCCCTATTCGTCCCTGGTTAACTTTTTATATCGTGGAATCCCTACTCGTCCCCGGTTAACTTTTTATATCGAGGAATCCCTACTCGTTCCCGGTTAACTTTTTATATCGAGGAATCCCTACTCGTTCCCGGTTAACTTTTTATATCGAGGAATCCCTACTCGTTCCCGGTTAACTTTTTATATCGAGGAATCCCTACTCGTTCACTTTTTATATCCAGGAATCCCTACTCGTTCCCGGTTAACTTTTTTATATCCAGAAATCCCTACTCGTTCCCGGTTAACTTTTTTATATCCAGAAATCCCTACTCGTTCCCGGTTAACTTTTTATATCGAGGAATCCCTACTTGCCCCCGGTTAACTTTTTATATCCAGGAATCCCTACTCGTCCCCGGTTAACTTTTTATATCGAGGAATCCCTACTCGTTCCCGGTTAACTTGTTATATCGAGGAATCCCTACTCGTCCCTGGTTAACTTTTTATATCCAGGAATCCCTACTCGTTCCCGGTTAACTTTTTTATATCCAGAAATCCCTACTCGTTCCCGGTTAACTTTTTTATATCCAGAAATCCCTACTCGTTCCCGGTTAACTTTTTATATCGAGGAATCCCTACTCGCCCCCGGTTAACTTTTTATATCGAGGAATCCCTACTCGTCCCCGGTTAACTTTTTATATCGAGGAATTCCTACTAGTTCCCGCTTAACTTTTTATATCGAGGAATCCCTTCTCGTTCCCGGTTAACTTTTTATATCGAGGAATTCCTACTAGTTCCCGCTTAACTTTTTATATCGAGGAATCCCTACTCGTTCCCGGTTAACTTTTTATATCCAGGAATCCCTACTCGTTAACTTTTTATATCGAGGAATCCCTTCTCGTTCCCGGTTAACTTTTTATATCGAGGGATCCCTTCTCGTTCCCGGTTAACTTCCGGTCTTTCCCCTCCTCCTTCACTTCGTAAATCAAATTAAGTTTTGCTTTACATTTTCTCGCTCGTACCCAATCACCACAATTACCCAAAATGATTTACAAATATAGGGCGCATCCATGTTACTCTCTATCAATTCTGTCAAGAACTTACATTTGAAACAAAGACTTTTGTATTTGGGTGTTTAAGTCCTTTCCATATTTAAAATTTAAACTATATTAATTTGATTTTGAGATTTATTAGTCCGATATGAAGAAAATACGCAATATTAAGCAGTAACAGCTTTCTATTCCGTCAGCCAGACACAAACACAATTGATATATTTATCATGAAAAAATGCGAACTCCTTATCTTAATGGAATACTCTCGGAACTACCATTATCACGAGGAGGTTAACACATTTTAACATTCTGTCTTTCTTCTGAGAATTACTTTTCTTTGTATGATGTCTTTGATTTTGTAAATACCGAGAGGATTCAGTTACACCTTTCATCTTATCATTGATCATCCAAAGCCTGTAAGAAGTGACACAGTTTACTTTTTCAAAGTATCTAGTAAGATTTCTTCGTTGAGGCATATTTCTGTAATTTTTAAATTTTCAAATTTGAAAAGTGCATTTTCCTATCAATTTTTCATATGTTTATCATATTTTTGAATGTTTGAAGTTTCTTTTGAAAATTCTGTTAATGATTGACGAATTAATATTTGACATAACATCTTTTCGTAAAGTGGTAACCCCTGCAGAAATGGGGATTTGCTTTTTGTGCCTTTTTCTTGGAGATACAGACGCAACCAAAATAAATCTGCTGCACCCATTGCAATATTTGGGATATTTGATTTTTTCTAACTACTTCTAACTACCTTTTATTTCCTAGTGCATTGCTTAGCAACACTTCATTTTTGACTTTATTGTTGAACGTTCGCTCCGGTGAGGTAGGCAATGGGTTCTGTCCCCAAGTCAGGACATACCAAAGTCCTAAAACAGGGTAGTTGGTATGTCCAGCTTAATGTTCATTATTTGCAACAATTGGTTCAATCTATTGTCAGTATAATGTGACCGGGCGGAATGCTGTATTGGGTGCCTTCGTCATGGTATTTCAGTGAGATAGCACTATAAAGTCGGCATCAGACCCGCGCTATCACAGGGAGGTAAATACACCGATATACCCTATGTCCGGTACACATACACAAATGCACGCATCCACAACACATATGGCGGCACATCCTTATATGAATTTAGCTGTTAAGAGAACGTTAAACAAACTAAAACTAAACTTAACCAATTTAAGATAATCAACCCTGTTAGTATATCCAGAAAATAAATTGAACAATGTATTATGAATAGCAGACAACACGGAATCCACAGAAACGTGGATAGGATCGCCAGTATGTACGCCATCATATTGAATATGTATGTACCATTCCGTAACCGCGGGGAGATAGGACGGAAGATCACCCGGGGATACAGCTATCCGACGGCTGTACATGCAGACATCCATAGCTTCTGTACTTAAACTTTTGATGAACAGATCTCCGTGATAGTACAGACATAAATCCTATTATCGAAATGGCAAGTTGATTGTTTTTTACATCTTTATTGAAGTTATTTGATCATTTCAAAAATCTAGAAAGTAATTTATCATAATTGAAAAAGTAGTAAAGCTGTCAACGGCAGTGTCCTTCTGTGTGATAAAAACGCACGGACACACGTAAACAAGTATTTTACGAGAATTGTTTTCGTTCGGATTTCCAGTACAACGGATGTATAAGCTGGTAGCAGTTTTTAAACGAACATTGATACCAACATTGCTACCAATTTGATTAGAGTCAAGCCGCAAATGCGATAGTCATTTGTAATGGATACGGGAATCGGATGAAACATACAGGGTGGAAGTATGAGCTAGCAGAAGTAACGTACACGTATTGAGCCTACTGGGTTTGGAATAAAATTAAAGCGTTATAACCTAATCACTGAGATATACTCGAATTAGCAACAATAATATAATTATCTGGAAACTGCTTCGTTTAGGTTCGTAGCTGTCTTAACGTGATATTTCTAATCATTTTCTTCAGGTTGGTAAGTATGGATTATGAGAAGCAGTGAAGCGGATGCACACAAATGTGTAAAATGTGTACGAGTTGTCCACAAAATCGATGTCGATTTCGACTACGCTGTAAGCGTGTGTACAATAGTTGTAATATATGACTCGATTCAACTACGCTTTGTTGTATACTTGGTCATAGATGTGCGAGAGTCTTTGAAACTTTGGAGTTATCCCAGTCAATCACATGTTTTTTCCCTGTGGCATGGTCTGTGATTGCCGATTTATTTATGATCTGGTGAATTCCCTATACCTTCTTGGGTTCTGTATATTTTCGGTGTTCACCAAGGCGGACCCCTAATCGCCTTCCAGTCTCTCCAATATACGACGCGTCGCAGTTTTTGCATTCAATTTTGTATACGCATTCTGAGACGTTTTCTTTAGCTGTTTTATCCTTAGGGTGTACTAGGATACTACGAAGCGTCTTGTCGGGCTTCGTGGTTGTTGCTATTCCATGACTACGATATATCCTCTAGATGGTTTCGGATATACCCTTTTTATACGGGATGACTACTTGACCTTTGGTTTTGTTCTTATCCTTGATTGGCCTTTTCTTGTTCTACCCCTTACCTTGACTCTGTTTTTGTACCCGTTTTATGGCCTATTATGGATATGCACATGTTCTCATTGCCCTAGCGATGTGATTCTGCTCTTGTGTTTTGTCCTGTTGTTCTATGACTATTATATCACATCTGTTGAGCAATGTGCGTACAACGCCTAACTTCTGGTGCAAAGGATGATGAGATTTGAAGTTCAGGCATTGGTCCGTATTTGTCTTTATTTTATAGACCAATACGGACCAAGTGCATCGTCAATGGGTGTGTTGGTAAAGACATCATGTGAAATTAATTCCTCGTCTTCCTGAATCATGATTGTAGACATAGCTTCCGCTAGATGTTTTGAATTCTTTACATGGTGTTCCGATTTACCCACTAGCGGTCCAATAATGTCTGCTAATGATCTGGAAACATTGTAACCAATGGATCCAGTGCAGTCGACAATAGGCCTCAAAGCGTTGCTGAATCGAGTCATTTCAGCACATATATAACAACTATTGTAAATACGCTTACAGCGTAGTCGAAATAGACAAAAGACATCATTACCCCTCACAAAAGGGATCATGACCCCTCACATAAGGCATCATTACCCTCACAAAAGGCATCATAACTCCTCACAAAAGTCATCATTACCCCTCACAAAAGCCATCATTACCCCTCAAAAAGGCATCATTACCCCTCAAAAAGGCATCATTACCCCTCACAAAAGGCATCATTACTCCTAACAAAAGGCATCATTACCCCTAACGAAAGGCATTATAACTCCTCACAAAAGGCATCATTACCCCTCACAAAAGGCATCATTATTCCTCACAAAAGGCATCATTACCCCTCACAAAAGGCATCATTACTCCTCACAAAAGGCATCATTACCCCTCACGAAAGGCATCATAACTCCTCACAAAAGGCATCATTACCCCTCACAAAAGGCATCATTACCCCTCACAAAGGCATCATTACCCCTCACAAAAGGCATCATTATTCCTCAAAAAAGGCATCATTACTCCTCACAAAAGGCATCATTACTCCTCACAAAAGGCATCATGACCCCTCACGAAAGGCATTATAACTCCTCACAAAAGGCATCATACCCCTCACGAAAGGCATCATTACCCCTCACAAAAGGCATTATTACACCTCACAAAAGGCATCATTACCCCTCACAAAGGCATCATTACTCTCACAAAAGGCATCATTACTCCTCACAAAAGGCATCATTATCGTCACAAAAGACAGCATTACTCCTCACAAAAGGCATCATTACTCCTCACGAAAGGCATCATTACCCCTCACAAAAGGCATCATTACCCCTCACAAAGGCATCATTACCCCTCACAAAAGGCATCATTACGCATCACAAAAGGCATCCTTACCCCTCACAAAAGGCATTATTCGCCTCACAAAAGGCATCATTACTCCTCACAAAAGGCATCATGACCCCTCACAAAGGCATTATTACTCCTAACAAAAGGCATCATTACTCCTCACAAATGGCATCATTACCCCTCACAAAAGGCATCATTACCCCTCACAAAAGCCATCATTACCCCTCACAAAGGCATCATTACCCCTCACAAAAGTCATCATTACTCCTCACAAAAGGCATCATTACCCCTCACAAAAGGCATCATTACTCCTCACGAAAGGCATTATAACTCCTCACAAAAGGCATCATTACCCCTCACGAAAGGCATCATTACCCCTCACAAAAGGCATCATTACTCCTCACAAAAGGCATCATTACCCCTCACAAAAGCATCATAACTCCTCACAAAAGTCATCATTACTCCCCACAAAAGGCATCATTACCCCTCACAAAAGGCATCATTACCCCTCACAAAAGCCATCATTACCCCTCACAAAGGCATCATTACCCCTCACAAAAGTCATCATTACTCCTCACAAAAGGCATCATTACCCCTCACAAAAGGCATCATTACTCCTCACAAAAGGCATCATTACCCCTCACAAAAGGCATCATTACCCCTCACAAAAGCCATCATTACCCCTCACAAAGGCATCATTACCCCTCACAAAAGTCATCATTACTCCTCACAAAAGGCATCATTACCCCTCACAAAAGGCATCATTACTCCTCACGAAAGGCATTATAACTCCTCACAAAAGGCATCATTACCCCTCACGAAAGGCATCATTACCCCTCACAAAAGGCATCATTACTCCTCACAAAAGGCATCATTACCCCTCACAAAAGCATCATAACTCCTCACAAAAGTCATCATTACTCCCCACAAAAGGCATCATTACCCCTCACAAAAGGCATCATTACCCCTCACAAAAGCCATCATTCGCCTCACAAAAGGCATCATTACTCCTCACAAAAGGCATCATGACCCCTCACAAAGGCATCATTACTCCTCACAAAAGGCATTATTACTCCTCACAAAAGGCATCATTACCCCTCACAAAAGCCATCATTACCCCTCACAAAAGGCATCATTACCCCTCACAAAGGTCATCATTACTCCTCACAAAAGGCATCATTACCCTCACGAAAGGCATCATTACCCCTCACAAAAGCCATCATTACCCCTCACAAAAGGCATCATTACCCTCACAAAAAGCATCATTACCCCTCACAAAAGCCATCATTACCCTCACAAAAGGCATCATTACCCCTCACAAAAGTCATCATTACTCCTCACAAAAGGCATCATTACTCTTCACAAAAGGCATCATAACTCCTCACAAAAGGCATCATAACTCCTCACAAAAGGCATCATTACCCCACACAAAAGCAAACTGATTTCGACAATATATTTCATAATTTGGGCAACATGTTGCAAAGGAGAAAGACAATTAAGCAATGTGTACGTGTTCACCCTTTTTGAGAGGGTTCCTTCGGTTCCTGTTGTTACATTGATTTCCCCTGAGTGGTCCGATTTAGGCTTTGTTTGCTGGTTCAATTTCAATAAATTTTATTGTCAAAGGACAAATGGATTGGGCAGCAGGCATAGCCTATTTAAGCCCTTTCCAAACATAATAACAAACAGTGGTACAAGCATAGACATAGACATTAGAACACATATTAACACATATAAACAAGTTGGTATTATCAAATTAATAATTAAATTAGGGGAAACAACTACTAATACTCATTTTTTTATTATAATTGAATCTAATGGTTTAAATTCTAACCTTTTATTTTGATACCGAAAAGACATATAAAATATATACCGGTATATATATATACATATTATGAAGAGAAAAGAAAAATAATTTGTTGATGAAGCTGCATGTATAAACACTTGATGGGATTAAATTACCGCACCCAACAGATACAGGCCAAACAGTTTGCTGGTGCTTTTGTTTACATACATACATTGACCTTGTTATCAGGTTTTTCGTTTATGATCTCTAAGAGATAAGCACAACCTGTTGGACATATACATCCAGTGACAGCGGTAACATGTTGACGAATTAACTGATTATTAGCGCTTGTGTGGCAATGAATTCTACTTCAATCTGCATCAATGTATATATAAGAATTATAGATCTTTTCATGTGTATCAAAATTAACACCACCGACTATGAAAACAGTGTAATTCAGTTCACTAAGGATACCACAAGATTGATAAAATAAGGGCGATATGGGACTGGTGATAAACAACACAAATTGGAGTGAAAACATACCAATTAACCCCCCAGCATCATATATAAGTACCTACATCCGGATACATGTATTGGTTCAGCTTGACTGTTTCATCGCTGACATTTATAGAGAAAATAATCTCGTAAATGCTGTGTGCACTTTTTTCCAAGATTTGATCGGCGTTAAGAGACCTCGGAATGGTGATAAAAATCCGTCGGGGTCCTCCATAAACCAGACACGGCGTCTTGGTCGCCACAGATTCGACACTCCTACGCCGGGAAATCACATCAGCAGGCTGACCAGATTTGTCAAGCTACCTCAACTGAAGCAAGTTACGTTCATTACTTTATTTATTTCATTCGAAAGTATCTGCAAATATTTTGAGCAGTTTCATATTGTATTCTGATGCTGCTTATTCGAATTTCAGAAAAAAATGTTTTTGTTAGTTCTATTAATTAAAACATTGTTATATAATTAAATTTCACGTAAATGTTGAATTGTTTTATAACAAAGGGAGCTGAGAAAGCTTAACACAACATGCCTCGGATCCATAGCTTTTAAAAGGGAAATGAAACAATTAGTGTTTTATTTAAAATCCCATGACAACAGTTTTGGTGTGAGTATTTTGATGTACTTTACTTTCGCTGCAAATTCTACATCTTCATTGGGTTCTAATTTAATTTGTAAGGCGCGTTATAATGTGGCTGGCCGTGTTTTTAAATCTTCAGGTAATGGTGGTGTACATGACATTTACACTGCTTCGTGATAAATAACTTAAGCAATAAACTCACTATGGGGACATTTATGTTAAGACGTTCTAGAAGACTATTCTGGTAGACATATTCTGGGAGACACATCGTAATGTCATTTAATCTTGCATTAACAAATAAATGATTATTACAAAATCCATCTGACAAATGAGGAGGTTATATTCTTCACGCACAGTTACTATTGTCTTCCTCTCGTTCAGGTCCTATCTACTTACTATTGTCTTCCTCTCGTTCAGGTCCTATCTACTTACTATTGTCTTCCTCTCGTTCAGGTCCTATCTACTTACTATTGTCTTCCTCTCGTTCAGGTCCTGTCTACTTACTATTGTCTTCCTCTCGTTCAGGTCCTGTCTACTTACTATTGTCTTCCTCTCGTTCAGGTCCTGTCTACTTACTATTGTCTTCCTCTCGTTCAGGTCCTGTCTACTTACTATTGTCTTCCTCTCGTTCAGGTCCTGTCTACTTACTATTGTCTTCCTCTCGTTCAGGTCCTGTCTACTTACTATTGTCTTCCTCTCGTTCAGGTCCTGTCTACTTACTATTGTCTTCCTCTCGTTCAGGTCCTGTCTACTTACTATTGTCTTCCTCTCGTTCAGGTCCTGTCTACTTACTATTGTCTTCCTCTCGTTCAGGTCCTGTCTACTTACTATTGTCTTCCTCTCGTTCAGGTCCTGTCTACTTACTATTGTCTTCCTCTCGTTCAGGTCCTGTCTACTTACTATTGTCTTCCTCTCGTTCAGGTCCTGTCTACTTACTATTGTCTTCCTCTCGTTCAGGTCCTGTCTACTTACTATTGTCTTCCTCTCGTTCAGGTCCTGTCTACTTACTATTGTCTTCCTCTCGTTCAGGTCCTGTCTACTTACTATTGTCTTCCTCTCGTTCAGGTCCTGTCTACTTACTATTGTCTTCCTCTCGTTCAGGTCCTGTCTACTTACTATTGTCTTCCTCTCGTTCAGGTCCTGTCTACTTACTATTGTCTTCCTCTCGTTCAGGTCCTGTCTACTTACTATTGTCTTCCTCTCGTTCAGGTCCTGTCTACTTACTATTGTCTTCCTCTCGTTCAGGTCCTGTCTACTTACTATTGTCTTCCTCTCGTTCAGGTCCTGTCTACTTACTATTGTCTTCCTCTCGTTCAGGTCCTGTCTACTTACTATTGTCTTCCTCTCGTTCAGGTCCTGTCTACTTACTATTGTCTTCCTCTCGTTCAGGTCCTGTCTACTTACTATTGTCTTCCTCTCGTTCAGGTCCTGTCTACTTACTATTGTCTTCCTCTCGTTCAGGTCCTGTCTACTTACTATTGTCTTCCTCTCGTTCAGGTCCTGTCTACTTACTATTGTCTTCCTCTCGTTCAGGTCCTGTCTACTTACTATTGTCTTCCTCTCGTTCAGGTCCTGTCTACTTACTATTGTCTTCCTCTCGTTCAGGTCCTGTCTACTTACTATTGTCTTCCTCTCGTTCAGGTCCTGTCTACTTACTATTGTCTTCCTCTCGTTCAGGTCCTGTCTACTTACTATTGTCTTCCTCTCGTTCAGGTCCTGTCTACTTACTATTGTCTTCCTCTCGTTCAGGTCCTGTCTACTTACTATTGTCTTCCTCTCGTTCAGGTCCTGTCTACTTACTATTGTCTTCCTCTCGTTCAGGTCCTGTCTACTTACTATTGTCTTCCTCTCGTTCAGGTCCTGTCTACTTACTATTGTCTTCCTCTCGTTCAGGTCCTGTCTACTTACTATTGTCTTCCTCTCGTTCAGGTCCTATCTACTTACTATTGTCTTCCTCTCGTTCAGGTCCTATCTACTTACTATTGTCTTCCTCTCGTTCAGGTCCTGTCTACTTACTATTGTCTTCCTCTCGTTCAGGTCCTGTCTACTTACTATTGTCTTCCTCTCGTTCAGGTCCTATCTACTTACTATTGTCTTCCTCTCGTTCAGGTCCTATCTACTTACTATTGTCTTCCTCTCGTTCAGGTCCTGTCTACTTACTATTGTCTTCCTCTCGTTCAGGTCCTGTCTACTTACTATTGTCTTCCTCTCGTTCAGGTCCTGTCTACTTACTATTGTCTTCCTCTCGTTCAGGTCCTGTCTACTTACTATTGTCTTCCTCTCGTTCAGGTCCTATCTACTTACTAGTGTCTTCCTCTTGTTCAGGTCCTATCTACTTACTATTGTCTTCCTCTCGTTCAGGTTCTCTCTACTTACTAGTGTCTTCCTCTCGTTCAGGTCCTATCTACTTACTATTGTCTTCCTCTCCTTCAGGTCCTGTCTACTTACTATTTTGCTCCTCTCGTTCAGGTCCTATCTACTTACTATTGTGTTCCTCTCGTTCAGGTTCTATTTACCTATTGTCTTCCTCTCGTTCAGGTCCTATCTACTTACTATTGTCTTCCTCTCGTTCAGGTCCTATCTGCTTACTATTGTCTTCCTCTCCTTCAGGTCCTGTCTACTTACTATTGTGCTCCTCTCGTTCAGGTCCTATCTACTTACTATTGTGTTCCTCTCGTTCAGGTTCTATTTACTTACTAGTGTCTTGTTATCGTTCAGGTCCCGTCTACTTACTATTGTCTTCTTCTCGTTCAGGTTCTGTCTACTTACTTTTGTCTTCCTCTCGTTTAGGTCCTATCTACTTACTATTGTCTTCCTCTCCTTCAGGTCCTGTCTGCTTACTATTGTGCTCCTCTCGTTCAGGTCCTATCTACTTACTATTGTGTTCCTCTCGTTCAGGTCCTATTTACTTACTAGTGCCTTCCTCTCGTTCAGGTCCCGTCTACTTACTATTGTCTTCTTCTCGTTCAGGTTATGTCTACTTACTATTGTCCTCCTCTCGTTCAGGTCCTATCTGCTTACTATTGTCTGCCTCTCGTTCAGGTCAAATCTACTTATTATTGTCTTCTTCTCGTTCAGGTCCTGTCTGCTTACTATTGTGCTCCTCTCGTTCAGGTCCTATCTACTTACTATTGTCTTCCTCTCGTTCAGGTCCTATTTACTTACTAGTGCCTTCCTCTCGTTCAGGTCCCGTCTACTTACTATTGTCTTCTTTTCGTTTAGGTTCTGTCTACTTACTATTGTCTTCCTCTCGTTCAGGTCCTATCTACTTACTATTGTCTTCCTCTCGTTCAGGTCCAATCTACTTATTATTGTCTTCCTCTCGTTCAGGTCCTGTCTACTTACTAGTGTCTTCCTATCGTTCAGGTCCCGCCTACTTACTAGTGTCTTCTTCTCGTTCAGGTCCTATCTACTTACTATTGTCTTCATCTCGTTCAGGTCCTGTCTACTAACTATTGTCTTCCTCTCGTTCAGGTCCTTTCTACGTGTTATTGTATTCCTCTCGTTCAAGTCCTGCCTACTTACTATTGTCTTCCTCTCGTTCAGGTTCTGTCTACTTACTATTGTGTTCCTCTCGTTCAGGTCCTATTTACTTACTATTGTGTTCCTCTCATTCAGGTCCTTTCTACTTACTATTGGGTTCCTCTCGTTCATGTCCTATCTACGTATTATTGTCTTCCTCTCGTTCAGGTTCTGTCTACTTACTACTGTGTTCCTCTCGTTCAGGTCCTATCTGCTTACTTTTGTCTTCCTCTCGTTCAGGTCCTATCTACTTACTATTGTGCTCCTCTCGTTCAGGTCCTATCTACTTACTATTGTCTTCCTCTCGTTCAGGTACTATCTACTTACTATTTTCTTCATCTCGTTCAGGTCCTGTCTAGTTACTATTGGTTTCCTCTCGTTCAGAAACTATCTACTTACTAGTGTCTTCCTCTCGTTCAGAACATATCTACTTACTATTGTGTTCCTCTCGTTCAGGTTCTGTCTAGTTACTATTGTCTTCCTCTCGTTCAGGTCCTGTCTACTTACTATTGTCTTCCTCTCGTTCAGGTCCTATCTACTTACTATTGTCTTCCTCTCGTTCAGGTCCTGTCTACTTACTATTGGTTTCCTCTCGTTCAGAAACTATCTACTTACTAGTGTCTTCCTCTCGTTCAGAACATATCTACTTACTATTGTGTTCCTCTCGTTCAGGTTCTGTCTAGTTACTATTGTGTTCCCTCGTTCAGGTCCTATTTACTTACTATTGTCTTCCTCTCGTTCAGGACCTATCGACTAACTATTGTCTTCCTCTTGTTCAGGTCCTGTCTACGTACTATTGTCTTCCTCTCATTCAGGTTCTGTCTACTTACTGTTGTGTTCCTCTCGTTCAGGACCTATCTACGTATTATTGTCTTCCTCTCGTTCAGGTCCTGCCTACTTACTATTGTGTTCCTCTCGTTCAGGTCCTGTCTACTTACTATTGTGTTCCTCTCGTTCAGGTCCTATCTACTTACTATTGTCTTCCTCTTGTTCAGGTCCTGTCTACGTACTATTGTCTTCCTCTCGTTCAGGTCCTGTCTACTTACTATTGTGTTCCTCTCGTTCAGGTCCTATCTACTTACTATTGTGTTCCCTCGTTCAGGTCATATTTACTTACTATTGTCTTCCTCTCGTTCAGGTCCTGTCTGCCTACTATTGTTCTCCTCTCGTTCAGGTCCTATCTACTTACTATTGTGTTCCTCTCGTTCATGTCCTATTTACTTACTAGTGCCTTCCTCTCGTTCAGGTCCCGTCTACTTACTAGTGTCTTCCTATCGTTCAGGTCCTGCCTACTTACTAGTGTCTTCTTCTCGTTCAGGTCCTATCTACTAACTATTGTCTTCCTCTCATTCAGATCCTGTCTACTAACCATTGTCTTCCTCTCGTTCAGGTCCTATCTCCTTACTTTTGTGTTCCTCTCGTTCAGGTCCTATCTACTTACTATTGTCTTCCTCTCGTTCAGGNTTTGTGTTCCTCTCGTTCAGGTCCTGTCTACTTACTATTGTCTTCCTCTCGTTCAGGTCCTATCTACTTACTATTGTCTTCCTCTTGTTCAGGTCCAATCTACTAACTATTGTCTTCCTCTCGTTCAGGTCCTATCTACTTACTATTGTCTTTTCAGGTCCTATCTACTTACTATACTCTTCCTCTCGTTCAGGTCCTATCTGCTTACTTTTGTCTTCCTCTCGTTCAGGTCCAATCTACTAACTATTGTCTTCCTCTCGTTCAGGGCCTATCTACGAACTATTGTCTTCCTCTTGTTCAGGTCCTATCTACTAACTACTGTCTTCCTCTTGTTCAGGTCCTGTCTACGTACTATTGTCTTCCTCTTGTTCAGGTCCAATCTGCTATCTATTGTCTTCCTCTCGTTCAGGTCGAATCTACTTACTATTGTCTTCCTCTCGTTCCGAACATATCTACTTACTATTGTGTTCCTCTTACTATTGTGTTCCTCTCGTTCCTGTTTTGTCTACTTACTATTATGTTCCCTCGTTCAGGTCCTATTTACTTACTAGTGCCTTCCTCTCGTTCAGGTCCCGTCTACTTACTAGTGTCTTCCTATCGTTCAGGTCCCGCCTACTTACTAGTGTCTTCTTCTCGTTCAGGTCCTATCTACTAATTATTGTCTTCCTCTTGTTCAGGTCCAATCTCCTAACTATTGTCTTCCTCTCGTTCAGAACATATCTACTTACTATTGTGTTCCTGTCGTTCAGGTCCTATCTACTTACTATACTCTTCCTCTCGTTCAGGTCCTATCTATTTACTATTGTGTTCCTCTCGTTCAGAACATATCTACTTACTATTGTGTTCCTGTCGTTCAGGTCCTATCTACTTACTATTGTGTTCCCTCAATCAGGTCCTATTTACTTACTAGAACATATCTACTTACTATTGTGTTCCTCTTACTATTGTGTTCCTCTCGTTCAGGTCCCATCTACTTACTATTGTCTTCCTCTCGTTCCGAACATATCTACTTACTATTGTGTTCCTCTTACTATTGTGTTCCTCTCGTTCAGAACCTATCTACTTACTAGTGTCTTCCTCTCGTTCAGGACCTGTCTACTTACTATTGTGTTCCCTCAATCAGGTCCTATTTACTTACTAGAACATATCTACTTACTATTGTGTTCCTGTCGTTCAGGTCCTATCTACTTACTATTGTCCTGCCTACTTACTATTGTCTTCCTCTCGTTCAGAACATATCTACTTACTTTTGTCTTCCTCTCGTTCAGGTCCTCTCTCGTTCAGGTCCTATCTACTTTCTATTGTGCTCCTCTCGTTCAGGTCCTATCTCCTCTCGTTCAGGTCCTATCTACTAATTATTGTCTTCCTCTTGTTCAGGTCCAATCTGCTATCTATTGTCTTCCTCTCGTTCAGGTCTTGTCTATTTACTATTGTGCACCTCTCGTTCAGGTCCTATCTACGTACTATTGTCTTCCTCTCATTCATGTCCTGTCTACTTACTATTGTGTTCCCTCGCTCAGGTCCTATTTACTTACTTTTGTCTTCCTCTCGTTCAGGTCCTATCTATTTACTATTGTTTTCCTCTCGTTCAGAACATATCTACTTACTATTGTGTTCCTCTCGTTCCTGTTCTGTCTACTTACTATTGTGTTCCCTCGTTCAGGTCCTATTTACTTACTATTGTCTTCCTCTCGTTCAGGTCCTATCTACTAACTATTGTCTTCCTCTTGTTCAGGTCCTGTCTACGTACTATTGTCTTCCTCTCATTCAGGTCCTGTCTACTTACTATTGTGTTCCTCTCGTTCAGGACCTATCTACGTATTATTGTCTTCCTCTCGTTCAGGTCCTGCCTACTTACTTTTGTGTTCCTCTCGTTCAGGTTATGTCTACTTACTATTGTGTTCCTCTCGTTCAGGTCCTATCTTCTAACTATTGTCTTCCTTTTGTTCAGGTCCTGTCTACGTACTATTGTCTTCCTCTCATTCATGTCCTGTCTACTTACTATTGTGTTCCTCTCGTTCAGGTTCTGTCTACTTACTATTGACTTCCCTCGTTCAGATCATATTTACTTACTATTGTCTTCCTCTCGTTCAGGTCCTATCTACTTACTATTGTGTTCCTCTCGTTCAGGTCCTGTCTACTTACTATTGTGTTCCTCTCGTTCAGAACCTATCTACTTACTAGTGTCTTCCTCTCGTTCAGAACTCAGAACATATCTACTTACTATTGTGTTCCTCTCGTTCAGGTCCTATCTACTAATTATTGTCTTCCTCTTGTTCAGGTCCTGTGTACGTACTATTGTCTTCCTCTCATTCAGGTCCTGTCTACTTACTATTGTGTTCCTCTCGTGCAGAACCTATCTACTTACTAGTGTCTTCCTCTCGTTCAGAACAAATCTACTTACTATTGTGTTCCTCTCGTTCAGGTCCTGTCTACTTACTATTGTGTTCCTCTCGTTCAGGACCTATCTACGTATTATTGTGTTCCTCTCGTTCAGGTTCTGCTTACTTACTATTGTGTTCCTCTCGTTCAGGTCCTATCTACTTACTATTGTCTTCCTCTCGTTCAGGTCCTGTCTACTTACTATTGTGTTCCTCTCGTTCAGAACCTATCTACTTACTAGTGTCTTCCTCTCGTTCAGAACAAATCTACTTACTATTGTGTTCCTCTCGTTCAGGTCCTATCTACTAAATATTGTCTTCCTCTTGTTCAGGTCCGGTCTACGTACTATTGTCTTCCTCTCATTCAGGTCCTGTCTACTTATTGTGTTCCTCTCGTTCAGAACATATCTCCTTACTATTGTGTTCCTCTCGTTCCTTCCTCTCGTTCAGGTCCTGTCTACGTATTATTGTCTTCCTCTTGTTCAGGTCCTGTCTACTTACTATTGTGTTCCTCTCGTTCAGGTCCTATCTACTAACTATTGTCTTCCTTTTGTTCAGGTCCTGTCTACGTACTATTGTCTTCCTCTCATTCAGGACCTGTCTACTTACTAGTGTCTTCCTCTCGTTCAGGACCTATCTACGTATTATTGTGTTCCTCTCGTTCAGGTCCTGCCTACTTACTATTGTGTTCCTCTCGTTCAGATCCTATCTACTTACTATTGTCTTCCTCTCGTTCAGGTTCTGTCTACTTACTATTGTCTTCCTTTCGTTCAGGTCCTATCTACTTACTTTTGTGTTCCTCTCTTTCAGGTCCTATCTACTTACTATTGTGTTCCTCGCGTTCAGGTCCACTTTACTTACTATTGTGTTCCTCTCGTTCAGAACATATCTACTTACTATTGTGTTCCTCTCGTTCAGGACCTATCTACGTATTATTGTGTTCCTCTCATTCAGGTCCTGCTTACTTACTATTGTGTTCCTCTCGTTCAGGTCCACTTTTCTTACTATTGTGTTCCTCTCGTTCAGAACATATCTACTTACTAGTGTCTTCCTCTCGTTCAGGTCCTTTCTACGTGTTATTGTATTCCTCTCGTTCAAGTCCTGCCTACTTACTATTGTCTTCCTCTCGTTCAGGCTCTGTCTACTTACTATTGTGTTCCTTTCGTTCAGGTCCTATCTACTTACTTTTGTGTTCCTCTCTTTCAGGTCCTATCTACTTACTATCCTGTCTACTTACTATTGTGTTCCTCTCGTTCAGGACCTATCTACGTATTATTGTCTTCCTCTCGTTCAGGTCCTATCTACTTACTATTGTCTTCCTCTCGTTCAGGTCCTATCTACTTACTATTGTGTTCCTCGCGTTCAGGTCCACTTTACTTACTATTGTGTTCCTCTCGTTCAGAACATATCTACTTACTAGTGTCTTCCTCTCGTTCAGGTCCTATCTAATTATTATTGTATTCCTCTCGTTCAGGTCCTATCTACGTACAAAAAACAGTCTCTAAAAGTTTCTTCAGTACAGTGGTATCTAGATGTCACTGTGTAATTGGATTGTTATGACAGAATATATGTAGTGTTTGTAAATAAGTTTGGAAAGGACTTAAATAGGCCTAGCCTGATGTCCAATCCAATTGACATATATAAAGTCAATAAAATCTGATGAAATGAAATGAAATAACCACAGCGTGAGAATGATTAACTTAAATTTAAAGTATCTAGAAGAAAGAAAACTGACAAAGATTATGGGAAAAGTTTACAGTTACCGTAAGAAATTTGAAGAACGATGCCTTATATGGTCATTGGCAGGTCTTGTTATCTAATTCTCACTACTCCAGTCTTATCTTTAAGAGCGTGACCTTACCTAAATTTTCAAAGTAGGTATAGTCGATGATGCAGAAGACGTTTATCATTCCGGATTTCCTGGTCTTATTTTCATTGCATTTTCCCACCATTCTCCATATAATGCGGCGTTCACACAGGCCGATTATGGCTCGCGTTTGAGAGTCGGATTAGTATCTTCAATGATCTGGAATGTCCTATCATTGTCTGAACGCAGTCCTAAACGTTTGTAACAGAGTCCTACGGATCGGGAACAACAGCTAGGTGCGTCCCGTAACATTCGGGAAACTCGGCCGATTTTTTCTAGTCGGATTACAATCGTGACTATGTCGTGACAGATTCTGATGTGTCGGATAAAATCGTAACAATATCCTGTGTTGTATGGACGGTGTCTAGACGGTGTCGTGTGGATCGGGACGCTGTCGTGATGAACGGGTAAGATTTAGAGAACTCTTTCATTGCCATTTTTAGCCGATTAAGTCCAGATTGAGTCCAGATCCTGCCGAATGCGTCGGTTCACTGTCCGATAACTGTCTGATCTCTGTCGGATCGCGTTCGGAAGAATCGGGACGCTGTCTTGACAGATTCGGTCGTTTTTTACCGTGCGGAAGATACAAATATTTTTAATTCATTCAACAAATGCATTTCATCGGTCGTTTCTGTTATGTTGCCTAATAGCCGTATCAGCGGGATTTCGCTAAGAGGCGAACTTGACGCTATATTGTTTTGGTTTGAAATTCTGCGATGGAATCATGATCAATCGTATTAAGCTCCTCCCATCGCACTAAAGCCACGCCCCGTTTCTAACAAAAACAATATGGCGTCAAGCTCGCCTCATAGTAGAATCCCACTGATAATGCTAGTAGGCAACAGAACAGAAACGACCGATGAAATACATTTGTTAAATTGCCGTTAAATTGTTGAAGGAATCTCGACCAAGTGAGTGCATCTTCTCGCATCCCTTTTGTTATTCTTATAAGGTGATGAGGTAATTTTGTACTTGACATGGACTCGTAGAAGCGTCGAGTGAATGCCCTACCAGAAGGAATTGCTCTGGCACAAAACATCAATAGACCTGTCAGTGATTGCAACTCCTTCAAAGTGATTTTATGTTGTTTAGCTAAAAATTGATGAAGGCTATCTTGAAGAGCAGCTACTTTATCCTGTGGTACTCTAACCTACATATTTACTGTATAGATTTCTAAGCCTAAGAAAATTAAAACAGTAGTAGGACTTTCTGATTTGTCCTCTGCTATTGGCACCCCAAACTTAAAATCTGTTCCTGACAATCTGTTTTTAATTCCGCTTACCAGCGAAAATAAAATCATCAAGATAATGGTCAGATGTATTCAGCCCAGATTTTTCTCTAAAAAGCCAGTTAAAAAAAGTAGAGAACTTTTCAAAAAGGGAACAAGATATGGAACAGCCCATTGGTAAGCATTTATCGATGAAATACTGATCCTGGAAAAATATTCCTAGTCTATCAAAATCAGCTGGATTCACTGGTAACAAAAGAAAGGCTGACTTTATATCCATCTTACCTATCAATGCAGAGTGACCAAGGATTGAAATCATGTTTATAACCTGATCGAAAGATGTATATGACACTGAACATAGGTCGGGGTCAATGAAATCATTTACACTACTGCCTTGAGGAAATGAGAGATGGGTAATGAGTCTCGTGCCCCCATTCTTTTTAGGAATTGGACCAACAGGTGAAATGTGAAGTGTGGAAAAAGGGATTTGATCATATGGACAGGAAATGCGACCCACCTCGATTTCGTTTTTTAATTTGGCAGTAAGCATCTCGGGATTTTGAGAAGCAGATAAAAGATTCTTAGCTGATGATGGAGTCCTAGGACCTGTATATTGAATGCGAAAACCTGACTGGAAGCCCTCCAACAACTCACTGGCAGCATTTTTGTTTGGGTACCCTTTCAATAGTTCCCTTAACCTGTTCAGCTTAAGTGGTGTTTTCCCCAGTGATCATAGACTTTTGAGTGCCGGGTTGTCCCCCCTGTCTTGCTGTGGCAGGGGACTTGTTGCTAGCTTGTTGTGTTGTATTGTTTTGGTACTTGTATTGGTTGGGGTTTGATGCACGAAAACACTTGCTGACTGAATGATTCCCAGAACAGCACATGCATGTGTGATCATATGTACATCAACTGAGTGTACAATTACCCTTGTAATAAAATTCATAGCATTTCAAACGAGACCCTGCATTAGCAACCTTAGGAGAATTCACTTGACTAGGCATGCTATTTGACTGAGAATACATATACATCAACCAAGGTTCACTATCAACAACCCCCCAAGGCGACCCTGGATTGGCTGCTTTCTTTAATCTGAATTGTTCGTCGTATGTTTTCCAGCCTGTTCCCCCTGACCTGCTTGCCCCCATTCTTACCGACTGCAAATACTTTAATAAGCCCTGAATATATTCAGAGTGGGCTAAACAGTGAATGCTGATACATATCACAAAGGTATTTGTCCATGAAGACATATTGTCAATCCTAACCTTTTAAACTCTTGGTTTAATTATCAATCCGCCATCAGAAATTGAAAAGATACTGCCCCCATTCTTACCGACTGCAAATGATAAATAAACATTTCTTTTTTCCTACAATGTGTATGATTGACTTATATCCTATAATATGTATGATTATTTATGTCATAATATGCAGGCATCAAGATTTGGAAAATAATACTTCATTAGCCATTCCATATTTTTTGTTTCAAGTTATCTGGAACGTGCATACCAACATCATCACATACAGACATGAGCTGTGATGGAACTGATTGCATACCTGACACCAATGTCCTGGGTTCTTGAGGAATAGATGATACTGCAGCAGTGGACGTCCCGGGTTGCTGGTCAAGCTTATGATCTTGTGTCATTGTTGCTGCTTCCTTTTGTCTTTTTTCCGCATGTTGGGTTTCAGTGGGAGTAGGATTCGAACTGCGACCCCTCTTTCTGCCTCGAGCTCTCGTGTACATACTGACGCTCAACTAGAAAATACCTCGATAAATTTATCTGGTGAGTTGTTATAAAAATTAATGATAATGTGCAAATATGATATTATTTACTTTTAAATTATTTATATGGATTACTGGTAAGTATTGCCAACATGTGCAACGAATCAAAATCAAACCAGCTTTATTGTAACCATTTGTCTCTATCTCATAGATACATAAACACACAATTAATGGTAATTAAATATATATATGTGCAAAAACTTTGTCACTTAAAACCATCAACAGGTAGTCAAGTCATCTATAAACAATAAGACTACCAGTATGACTACTAAAAATTGGATATTTAACTTTACCTTGATTTCTTTTTTTCCTATAATGTGTATGATTTACTTATATCCTATAATATGTATGATTATTTATATCACAATGTGCAGGCATCAAGATTTGGAAAATAATACTTCATTGGCCTGAACTTCTTACAGGTTTAGACCGTATTCTTGATACATCTTACCCTTATACCAACGGTCTAAACAATATGTGAGCATCCATGCAAATGCATGTCGAGTAAACAGTGCTAAGTGCGGGGAGTGGGGTGTATGAAAACACGTTGATATCGAAATCGAAAAACATTCAATTTTACACCGTGACAGCATTTCCAATTGTTTTCACAGCGAAAATTAGACTGGCGATCAAAGACAATACAGTAACTAATAGGCTTCATTTTGAATGATTGCAATTTTCAGCGAGGTCCGCCGCCATGACATGATGCCAGATTTGTTCAAATTGGTTGCCGCGTTTGCAACTGTTGTTCTTCCCGTAATCTATAAATAAACGAATTACAGTGTTCTACAATGTGTCTGGACCATTAACCAGCCTCGGTGCATCACTATTTTTACATCAATTTATATGGATGCTCAAGATTACCCGACTGGAATTCTACTTGTCCTTGTTGTCTATCTCGGCTCATCCAGTGCAGCCGTGAACACAGGCGGTAACTCTAATGGCCGACTAGGACCATTCGCACGCCACCAAATGCTATTTGCTTCTGATAATGTGATTTATGCATAGAACATATATCTAATTAAAATAATTGCTCGATCGCTTTACGGTAAAATTGACTGGCTTTTTAGTTGGGTGTCGCATCTCTGTACTCCATTTTGTACATTGTAATATATCTAAGGAAACCAATAAACTTAAAATTTGTAATCTTCAAATGCCCAGTTATCGACCTAGCTATTGGTCAGTTTTTTTTACTACCTGAGACCGATCAAATTGCTAGCCGCGTGCCTTCAATTTTTTTTTGAAATATTGTAGAAGTACAGAGAGCGTTAGTGAACGTAATCCCTGGAGTATCGAGGATGCTTTGTCCTCACCAGGTCAAAATATAGACCTTCTACCACCTCCGACCCGCTCTGGAAAGAGTTTCCCAGTCATTTTCAATACGTTCATCAGATAGTTATCACTAAGCTATGATTTGCTAGTGTTCTTGTTTTGTTTAGGACGGGAAATTAGCAATAGGCGGTAGGATTGATATTTGTGACAAGGGAGTTGGATTGGTCCATGTGGCTGGCAGGTGACAATAGCTGTGCAGGATTGATCTATGTTGCAGGAATATGACAAAAGCCGGCGGGGTTGATATCATTGTGACAGAAGGGTGACAATAGTCGGTTGGTTAGATATCATTGTGACAGGAGGGTGACAGTAGTCGGTCGGTTATATATCATTGTGATAGGAGGGGGACAATAGTCGGTAGAATTGATATCATTGTGACAGGAGAGGGAAAATAGTCGGTAGGTTATATATCATTGTGATAGGAGGGTGATAATAGTCGGTTGGTTATATATCATTGTGACAGGAGGGGGATAGTAGTCGGTCGGTTATATATCATTGTGATAGGAGGGTGAGAATAGTCGGTTGGTTATATATCATTGTGATAGGAGGGTGACAATAGTCGGTCGGTTATATATCATTGTGATAGGAAGGTGACAATAGCCGGACGGTTATATATCATTGTGATAGGAGGGAGACAATAGACGGTAGGTTATATATCATTGTGATAGGAGAGTGACAATAGACGGTAGTATTGATATTATTGTGACAGAAGGGGGACAATAGTCGTAGGGATTGATAGTATTGTGACGGGAGAGTTACAATAGTCGGTAGGTTATATATCATTGTGACAGAAGGGTGACAATAGTCTTAGGGGTTGATATCATTGTGACAGAAGGGTGCCAATAGTCTTAGGCGTTGATATCATTGTGACAGAAGGGTGACAAAAGCCGGCGGGGTTGATATCATTGTGACATAAGGGTGACAATAGTCGTAGGGGTTGATATCATTGTGACAGAAGGGGGACAATAGTCGTAGGGATTGATAGTATTGTGACAGGAGAGTTACAATAGTCGGTAGGTTATATATCATTGTGACAGAAGGGTGACAATAGTAGTAGGGGTTGATATCATTGTGACAGAAGGGTGACGATAGTCGTAGGGATTGATATCATTGTGACACAGAATAGTCGGTTGGTTATATATCATTGTGACAGGAGGGGGATAGTAGTCGGTCGGTTATATATCATTGTGATAGGAAGGAGACAATAGTCGGTCGGTTATATATCATTGTGATAGGAGGGTGAAAATAGTCGGTTGGTTATATATCATTGTGACAGGAGGGGGATAGTAGTCGGTCGGTTATATATCATTGTGATAGGAAGGAGACAATAGTCGGTCGGTTATATATCATTGTGATAGGAGTGTGCCAATAGTCGGCAGTATTGATATCATTGTGATAGGAGGGTGACAATAGTCGGTAGGATTGATATCATTGTGACAGGAGGGTGACAATAGTCGGTCGGTTATATATCATTATGATAGGAGGGTGACAATAGTCGGTAGTATTGATATCATTGTGACAGGAGAGGGAAAATAGTCGGTAGGTTATATATCATTGTGAAAGGAGGGTGCCAATAGTCGGTAGTATCGATATCATTGTGATAGGAGAGTGAAAATAGTCGGTAGTATTGATATCATTGTGATAGGAGGGTGACAATAGACGGTAGGTTATATATCATTGTGATAGGAGAGTGACAATAGTCGGTAGTGGTAGTATTGATATCATTGTGATAGGAGGGTGACAATAGTCGGTCGGTTATATATCATTGTGATAGGAGTGTGCCAATAGTCGGCAGTATTGATATCATTGTGATAGGAGGGTGACAATAGTCGTAGGGATTGATATCATTGTGATAGGAGGGTGACAATAGACGGTAGGGGGTGATAATAGTCGGTTGGTTATATATCATTGTGACAGGAGGGTGATAGTAGTCGGTCGGTTATATATCATTGTGATAGGAAGGTGACAATAGCCGGTCGGTTATATATCATTGTGATAGGAGTGTGCCAATAGTCGGCAGTATTGATATCATTGTGATAGGAGGGTGACAATAGTCGTAGGGGTTGATATCGTTGTGACAGAAGGGTGCCAATAGTCGTAGGGGTTGATATCATTGTGACAGAAGGGTGACAATAGTCGATGGGGTTGATATCATTGTGACAGGGGGAGGACAATAGTCGTAGGGATTGATATCATTTTGACAGAAGGGTGACAAAAGACGGCGGGGTTGATATCATTGTGACAGAAGGGGGACAAAAGCCGGCGGGGTTGATATCATTGTGACATAAGGGTGACAATAGTCGTAGGGGTTGATATCATTGTGACAGAAGGGTGCCAATAGTCTTAGGCGTTGATATCATTGTGACAGAAGGGTGACAATAGTAGTAGGGGTTGATATCATTGTGACAGAAGGGTGCCAATAGTCGGTAGGTTATATATCAGTGTGATAGGAAGGTGACAATAGTCGGAGGGATTGATATCATTGGGATAGGAGGGTGAGAATAGTCGGTTGGTTATATATCATTGTGACAGGAGGGTGACAATAGTCGGTCGGTTATATATCATTGTGATAGGAGGGTGACAATAGTCGGTAGTATTGATATCATTGTGACAGGAGAGTGAAAATAGTCGGTAGGTTATATATCATTGTGAAAGGAGGGTGACAATAGTCGGTAGTATTGATATCATTGTGATAGGAGAGTGAAAATAGTCGGTAGTATTGATATCATTGTGACAGGAGAGGGAAAATAGTCGGTAGGTTATATATCATTGTGATAGGAGGGTGACAATAGACGGTAGGTTATATATCATTGTGATAGGAGAGTGACAATAGTCGGTAGTATTGATATCATTGTGACAGAAGGGTGACAATAGTCGTAGGGATTGATATCATTGTGACAGAAGGGTGAGAATAGTCGGTTGGTTACATATCATTATGATAGGAGGGTGACAATAGTTGTAGGGATTGATATCATTGTGACAGAAGGGTGACAATAGTCGAAGGGATTGATATCATTGTGATAGGAGGGTGACAATAGTCGGTCGGTTATATATCATTGTGATAGGAGGGTGACAATAGACGGTAGGTTATATATCATTGTGATAGGAGAGTGACAATAGTCGGTAGTATTGATATCATTGTGATAGGAGAGTGACAATAGTCGGTAGTATTGATATCATTGTGACAGAAGGGTGACAATAGTCGTAGGGATTGATATTATTGTGACAGGAGAGTGACAATAGTCGGTAGGTTATATATCATTGTGATAGGAGGGTGACAATAGTCGTAGGGATTGATATCATTGTGACAGAAGGGTGAGAATAGTCGGTAGGTTATATATCAGTGTGATAGGAAGGTGACAATAGTCGTAGGGATTGATATCATTGTGATAGGAGGGTGAGAATAGTCGGTTGGTTATATATCATTGTGATAGGAGGGTGACAATAGTCGGTCGGTTATATATCATTGTGATAGGAAGGTGACAATAGTCGGTCGGTTATATATCATTGTGATAGGAGGGTGACAATAGTCGGTAGTATTGATATCATTGTGATAGGAGAGTGACAATAGACGGTAGTATTGATATCATTGTAACAGAAGGGTTACAATAGTCGTGGGGATTGATATTATTGTGACAGGAGAGTGACAATAGTCGGTAGGTTATATATCATTGTGACAGAAGGGTGACAATAGTCGATTGGGTTGATATCATTGTGACAGGGGGGTGACAATAGTCGTAGGGATTGATATCATTGTGACAGGAGGGTGAAAATAGTCGGTCGGGTTGATATCGTTGAGACAGGAGGGTGACAACATTCGGTTGGGTTGATATCATGGAGACAGGAGGGTGACAACATTCGGTTGGGTTGATATCATTGTGACAGGAGGGGGACAATAGTCGGTTGGATTGAAATCATTGTGAAAGGAGGTGACAATATTTGATTATATTGTGTGTGTGTGGGTTGTTACGCTTCCCGATTATCACTAGTTGTACCAAATTCTGATCCACTTATGACTTTCAATGTTTGAAAATAATTTACAGATAATTTCAACAATTAAATCACCAACGCGTCTTCATGTGTTCACATTATATAGCATCATTCACCATCATAGATTAAGAACTTGCACCAAACCGAATACAGGCAAACGACATAACATAATCATCTAAAAATCATTTTGCGAATGAACGGACATTTTGAACATTACACAAATGATACATGTGGGTTTCCTGTATTTTTTGCAACTTTCAAAAATGATATCGACTTTCAAGTATCATATTATTCAAGAAAACATTGTTATATAGCTTTAAAATTCAAACATCTGCTGAATGGGCCCATATTTTACTTTTAAATATTCATTTATTCAAACGCGTAACCCGTTTACGTTACACATTACATTGGAGTATTGGTGAATTTTGACGTTATATCAGTGATTATTACGTTGCATTTGGAACTTTTATATATTCTAATGAAATATTCAGGTAGATAAATATTTTCTGAATAAGATGGTATATAATAACATATGTACATGATCCTTATTCAGATTTTATATAGCGCTGATGTAGCAAAATCCGCGTCTTTTCGTATGTGCGTCAACATCTGACGCTACGTCACCAGACTTTAAAGCAACACACTCACACCAAGACCGCTATCGTTCCACAAGGAATTCAATAACAACCACTGCAATTCCAAGATATATATATATCTCAATCGTATAAGATTAAAATAGGAATCTTGAGAACAAAAAATAATTAAAGCAATATCTATAAGTGCCACGACATTCGTCTGTAATGTCAGACATGTAAACAGCTAAGGAGATATTGGTTGTAAGGCTCGTCATCTTCTAGGGTTTCAGTCTTTTGATTAGTCCCATTACTTCAGGATCGGCAGGTCGCATCAAGACATTGAGACCCGTGTGCTAGCTTTTGGAATTAGACATGTATCCAAACTAGTGTTTATATAAGGCGTAGTCGGTAAGGTTGTCTACGCAGCCACGTGTATCACCGACATTACAGAGAGAAGCTACGGCCAGGTTACTGCCGGCACATTGCACTACAATGAAAGGCCAGTTTGCACAGCCTTGATATTTCAAATATACAAATTTAGTATAAATTGTTTGCAACAGTGTTTTAATATGTAATGAGCTGATAACAATCGCTTAGTGTGCTTTATTGAATGAAGACTCATTTATCACACACGACCTTTGGTACAGGCAACACGGAACCAATGTGGCAAAAATACTGAAACATCCCGAGGAGTTCTAAATTAATACTGCTCTTTTATTTTTAGATTTCATATCAACACTTTTTTTTTCAGTTTCAAATTAGAGCATTTTCAAGATTTCTTTCAAAAAGAAAAACTCAATGAATCATTTACACAACATGATAGATTCGCAAGCATCCAACTACCCTTCATAATCTTTTTTAAGGGTTGTGTCCCCTTCTTGTAACGGGGAGTATGTAACCATTGGCAATTGATACATTGGACAATTCAGCCAGGGCGAATTCGATCAGTGATAAAAAGGAGAAACTGGACATATTACAGTTTAACGTTACTCCTACATGTACCTTTGACTCAGTTTTAAGACTTTTAAACATCGATAAGTCGTAGATAGAGCTTAAAGTGAATAAAGAACTTAATTTCACAATTAGTGTTCAAATAAAACAGATATGATTCTTACACCAATGTGTTTTGTTAAAATGAGAGTTGCAACGCTGCACAACATCGCCGTGTGATGCATCCAATACTTTTGTTCTTTATTCTTGCTTAAAAGGGCCTCAATGTCTTGTAAACTTCCATTTATATATCCGTTCAAATATAGCCTACGTTAATGACAAATAATCATTATTTAATATGTTTCATGAAGAACAGCTGTATGGCTTTTTATCAAACACCAAATAAAGGAAAGTGAGTGGTTTGCGATTTTAACACCAAAAGACACTGATAAAATGTAAACCAGGTCAAGGAAACTGGCTTGTTTACGAGGTTATCATCAGGGATGAAATAAACATCAGGTGATTTTTAAGCAATTTAACAAGATAAAATTCAATTAGACAACTTGGAGATGATTGAGGTGCGTATAATGAGTCAGGTCTGGGAATAGCCAGACAATTCAATATAGGGTCAATCATATATTCTGATTTCAGTAGCTTGTGAGAGATATATACGTGCTTAACATTTCATCTTTGGTCAGCGAATGGTCAACCCAGGTAACTGACATCGCTCTCCGATGTAACTTCCGCTAATTCATTGACCATTCGACGTAAACAGGACGACCGATTTACGGGATACTTTATTGCACGGAAATGTAAGTAATTGTTCTACTTAAGTGGACACTGGTCAATAATCGGCCTGACGGGTTCCAGTTTACCTGAATCGTTTATGTTAATTATTGAATTATATCTCACAAGATACTGACCTTGTTAAATCGTTTAACTCTAGTTAGCTTTAAAAATAAACTTTTAATCAAATATTCAAGAATAGAATAATAATAATAAAAAAGGAATCGGTTAAGGATATATGCAAACATACACATATATATTTAGTTAGACCTATGTTTCTTTAAACTGTTCATCAACATTGTCCCATAGTCAAATTCATGAATAGTTTTTATGTACATTATTGTATATCTCAGGTATCCATGTATCTCATTAGTCAAATGATCATTCCTCAAGAAATATTCCAGCTTTCGTATTGAGGAAATCATCTGAATGGTGATACATGCGTCGATAACATTTTTCCTGAAGTAGAAATTTGCAACTGATATGTACAAGTAAATATAGTGTGTAACATTCACGTTAAACTAACAGGGTTCGATCATGCTCTGTTGCTGTCGGGTCGACAATTTCAAATACACTTAATTCTTCTCGTGCATAATTAAATTAATAAGATTTAACACAAACTGTACCAAACTCAAAAAACTAATAATTCTTTGTAGATTACAGCAGAATTCCAGAAACGTTATGACGTCACACAATCGTCCGATTAATCTTTCATTTACATTAATCTGTCAACGCTTTAAGTGTCTTCTATCTAGTGACCCAATTGTACGAACCAAGCGACATGAAATGTACGGTAAACGGAAAGCACTTTTACCGGAAGTTGTACACCTGTAGTACTCGCCGCGCCGTCATTGCTAATGGATGACCTGGTAAAGTTGTTAACCTCCGCGCGTAGGAGAGTTATGGAAAATTGTTAACAGATAATGACATTGCAAGCTTACTGAATAAAAGGTTAAGTGGCGAAACGTGACGGAATCCCAGCGCAACTATGATGTTTGATCCCGAGTTATCAGATAGCGTTACAGTAATTTTGATGAAAATGCTAGATTTTAGATGGTTGATTGGCTTAAGTTACAAGAAATACCAATGATATTTAAATGATATTTTAAAATATTGTTCATAGTTTTATTCTCATTTTTTTAGTCATCTATTACTTGTATTGATTTCTGAATTATTGACTGTTCTCACGAAGAATTGTTTCACGTTGAACAGATTCACCACGTATGTGAAGAGTCATAAAAGTCAGTGTGAACTGGAACCGAGGTTGAGATTTTGTTATCGTTAAGTTAGCTGAATATCATATTAAAGATAGCATTATTTTGTAAAGCTTGGTTTGGTTTTGGTGTTACAGTGTTTTACTTAACACAACTTTACAATACACAACACAAACACACACCCACACCCACACCCACACCCACACCCACATCCACACCCACACCCACACACCCACACCCACACCCACACACCCACACACCCACATACCCACACCCACACCCACATCCACACCCACACCCACACACCCACACACAAACACACGCACACGCACCCCCCCACCACCCCCCACCCCCACACCCCCACCCACACCCACATCCACCCCCACACCCACACACACACACACACACACACACACACACACCATATGTACACCTACACACAAACACACGCACACGCACACGCACCCACCCACCACCCCACACCCACACACCCCACACGCACGCACACACGCACACACAAATTGTGATCAGTGCCTTTACTGTTCAATAAAATAAAACAGCTAACTAGCTTCACGTATTGAATGCACTCTGAGTAAGTCTTTATAATCATCATGCTATCGTTTATTTAATTAGAAGAATCATTGGAGCACCGTACTCAACAGTTTACCTGTATAATTCTGTTTTGGTTCAATTACTAGCTATAAACATTATTTATGCGTTTTCATAAGCAGCGTGTACAAAGCTAAATGAGATTTCAAAACGAAATTAACTTAGAAGAATAATTGAATTTCGACAGCACAAAGTACACCTCCCACCACGATGGACGTATAGGATAACAGACTCTTCAATCTGCAGAATCTACAAAACTCTGTAATTCTGTCTCGTCTGATAAAGGGGTTTGTAAGATTTAGATAGTGCCCGTCGCCTTCCTCTCTCTAACCTGTCAAATCTTTGCACCACCACCACCACCCCTTCTTCGCTACTTTCCCCCTGTCTCTATTGTATCAGTCTATTCCTTTCCTAGATAGTCTTCATAAATCACCCTCCACGCAATTCAAAAAGGTCACAAACGGACATAAAACATGGGACCCTACATAAAATTCCTCCAGTATTTTAAGTGCTAGTGTGTTTATGTCCAGATGTAGTACGGAATCCCCCAGGAAACACTGACTTTGGGCTGTCTCCGTTTTTGTTGACCGTTTGGCCACCAATAGTATAAAGGAGTCATAGCGAGCTTGCTATTTTCAAGTTGCAATATAATGCTTTGTAAATCTCGTCGTTCATCCAATCAAGAGAACCAAACTGCCGGAGTCATGCTGCCTCCGATATGTTGGCAAACAGACCAGATTTGTACGAACTAGTGAAGATTTAGCAACATTTTTCTCAGACTGGCCCAATGTTTGAGTGCGAGTTGTCTGGGGATTTAAATCTGGTTCTGTAACGGCAGTAAAATCGCATTAAATAGGAAAATGATTTAAAAAAAAAAGGAAAATAAAAATTACCAGCTGATAACATGTGAAAGCAATTGGTTATACAGTAGATTGATCAATATTGATGCCATATTTATTCTGAAAACGGGAAATTGGACGATATAATCCTACCAGTGTTTTTAAATCAGCTTATCATGAATGCCTTGGGAATCTCTGGACTTCTTTAGCATTGAACCATATACTTTTCGTATTTTTGAATCCAAAAGTCTTCAGAATTATCGAAAAGCAAACAGAATATTGATGACTTATTGCAATCAATATCGAAACTTTGGAAATTATGTTGTCATTGCTCCATTTTTAACATGTATACTAGTATAGCACGCGCGTAGTATCGACACACTGTCTTGAACTGTACACCAGCTAAAACAGCCTTAGGTAAATCCTGATAATTGTAGTTAAAATCTCGCCTTAAAACGGCTGTATTTTCTCGGATAATCACTTTTTAAAATATTGAGTTTCAACTATTTTAATCCAAGAAAACCATTGATGGAATCAAACAGTTCTAGCCAATTACATTCGACGTTCTGGGATTCCAGACCCGCTTTCGTTTATCGAGTTAGAACGGTTTGACTGGCTAGCCAAGGTTTGTGCGTTTATGAAACAGATCTAGTAATACTTTCTAGCAAGCCTTGGCAAAAACTGTCTATGTCTACAGTCGCATATCCTCCAGTATTTATTTAAAAAGATTGCTCCGTTTAAAAATATGCCAACCGGTTTGCCCGTTAAAACGAACAGACCCCTTCTCTTCCTACAAACCCCTCCCTACATATCCCTCCCTACAGACCCCTCCCCTTAGACCCCTCCCCTCAGACCCTTCTCTACAGACCTCACCCTACAGACCGCTTCCCTTCCTACAGATCCCTCACTACAGACTCCTTCCTACTGACTCCACCCTACTGACCCCTCCCTACAGACCCCTCCCTGCTGACTCCCCCTACTGACCCCTCCCTTAGACCCTTCCCCTCTGACTCCTCCCTACTGACCCATCCCTCAGACCCCTCCCTATTTGTCCTTTCCTACAGACCCTTCCCCACTGACCCCTCCCTACAGACCCCTCCCCACTGACCCCTCCCTACAGACCCTTCCCCTCTGAGCACTCCCTAAAGTCTCCTCCCTACTGACCCCTCCCTACTAACCCCTCCTACAGACCTTTACCTACTGACCCCTCCCTCAGACCCTTCCCTACTGACCCCTGCCTCAGACCCCTACTTCTTGACTCCTCTCTACAGACCTCTCCCTACTGACCCATCCCTCAGCCCCCTCCCTATTTGTCCTTTCCTACAGACCCTTCCCCACTGACCCCTCCCTACAGACCCCTCCCCACTGACCCCTCCCTGCAGACTCCCCCCTACTGACCCCTCCCCACTGACCCCTCTCTACTAACCCCTCCTACAGAC
>NW_018406002.1:321848-349736 GCF_002113885.1 Mizuhopecten yessoensis
AATTATCTGTGAATAGGCCGTGGTATTTATTTCATCAACCTAGCTAATTATCTGTGAATAGGCCGTGGTATTTATTTCATTAACCTAGCTTATTATCCGTGATTAGGCAGTGGTATTTATTTCATCAACCTAGCTAATTATCTGTGAATAGGCCGTGGTATTTATTTCATTAACCTAGCTAATTATCTGTGAATAGGTCGTGGTATTTATTTCATCAACCTAGCTAATTATCTGTGAATAGGCCGTTGTATTTATTTCATTAACCTAGCTAATTATCTGTGAGTAGGTCGTGGTATTTATTTCATCAACCTAGCTAATTATCTGTGAATAGGCCGTGGTATTTATTTCATCAACCTAGCTAATTATCTGTGGTTCGCGCAGAATCTATGGTTGTTAATTTCATGAAAACATTTTGTTGTATCGAAAATGTGATAAAATTTGATCCTTCATATCGCTGCTTAATTCAGGTTTACCGTCATATAGAATCGTCACCAACGCTTCCAGTTTTCTTAAAAGCGTTTATAGTTTGTCAAAGTAGGCCGTCAAGGCAGTGATTGACAAAATAAAGAAAAATGACGGTCTCGTGTAATTCTTTTACGGGAAAGCTCGGAGTGATTAGCAACAATGAGAGATAATTTTAGTTCAAACCAGTTTACTGTCACAAGCGTAAACATCAATCGGATTGCACGCGAGGTCATTTGGCGCTGTTGTAAACAGTATTTCACTACATTTCCGAAATCTTTAGCACTGATATCTAAATATATTTTATTGTCGTTCATACAGCAAAGGGCTTGAGCAGTAGTTACATGGATGCTATAGGCGCCTTTCCACAATTTTCTGATAATTCACTGATAATTCACTATCCTAAGGAACTTTAAATCACTGCCGGAATTTGTTGCAAGGACGGATAAGCACTACTGACGACTGGTGACATTCGTAATTCCGCCAGAGCACATAACTTTGTAGCACAGTTCTGTCGTAGCAATTGCAGAAATAAATTTGAAATGCAGAGGCCCATTTCCAAAAAAAAACCTTTTTGTATCTGTCGGTTTCACTTTCTATTTGTATTGGTTTGTCATTACTATTTAGATGATTCATTAACACGTCTTGTGTTATACCACTGACAAAGACATTGTCAAAGTAACCATTACTGTTAGCACGCATGGTGTCAAAACCTTCACCTGTAAAATACTGTTAGACTGTCTTTGTTTCTGGGACAAGCCTGACTCAGAAATTGGAATGGTACGGATATATTTCATCGCCTGCCTTCCTTGCATGTTTGTCGTCATTTCTACGCGCTCCGTCGAGAGAAAATTATATTTTTGGTTAACAAATAATTCAAATTATAACGATACCAATGGAATGGGAGTTACAAATAAGTGGAAAAGTTACACACTTCAAAGTAGTGACGTCATTATGAAAATAATAAGATGACGACATACGTATAGTTAACCTTGGCTTACAGCTATTAAAAAAACACATTTAAAACTCACTGTTCATAGAAAGTCTCCTTTACCGGGTGATGGGTGAAACTCCCGCATTTTAAACTCCCCAATGTACGGAACCACTCAACAAAAATGTACACAGCGAGTATTCTTGTCACAAAACCAAGGCTATTCGTCCTAAAGAAAATCTCCAAAAATCCTGCAGTTCGGTTGAACATCCGGAAAACTGATCAATTATTCATTATTTCACCCGTCATAAAATCGTATATTTGGGCAAATTATAACTGTCTGCAGTTTCTCATTTAACTTCTAAGTTTGTATTTGATATGTCTGTGTTTGTAAAATTATGTAAATATTTGAGACGAGAGCGGTGATAGCGCTGTTTAGCTTGGTCCTGTCCTCTTGTCAATTTTTTTGTTAAAGTCAATTTGACACAAATCTCTTGTGACTATATTTCTATTAAATGATATTTATAGATTATCACACTGTATTTTCAGTGTTGCGGTGGCCTCTCGATTTTATCGACGTGCTCGTAATGAGAAAATTGTTCGAACGACAAACACTGAAAATACTGTATGATAAAATATTTATCATCTCTATACCACTACCTTATATATTTCTCCATTTAAAAAACTCAATAAACACCATGTTTTCCAAATGACTTCTAAACTCAATGGTCAACAATCGCCTGTGACAAACGTAAACAAATCGAAGTTTTGCACGGAGGAACCTTAAAACTACGTAGAATAAGTATTTTTAAAACAATCCTATCTTCATTGGCTTTTCCATATGCACATTTACAGCTGAAATGGTGTTGTTATTCTCACAATATTTCCCCCTAACTTTGTAATGATATGTTTATGACGGACTATTTTCTTACGCGGATCACTTTTGTGTGGACTCTATTTCCGATTTCAGACGTCATCTGGCGCGAGCAGACGTTCTTTTTTTAAGAAAATACGTGTTGAAGTGCTGGAGAATGGGAAAATCCGTTCTCAAGTTCTTCTCAAGTCGTTCTCAACTTTTTCTCAAACTGACAACCAATGATAATGAATTTATCATACTACCGGTAGTAGTATATAGATGCTAAAATACGTTTTCAAACGCCGGGAAATGGAAAAATCCGTTCTGAAGTTGTTCTCAACTTCTTCTGGGGTATTCTCAAAGTAGTATATATACATGTATGATATTACACTTTTTCATATATACGTGCAAGAAATTAGTTTTATATAATCGCACTTTTTATACCCCCTACCCCTCTCTTAGAAAAAGAAGTTACAAGTATGAATTATGTAAAATTGTCTGCAGTTACACAATCGCACACAGACATTAAAACGAACACACGAACCCATCTTCCATAGATGCTACCGTCATACAGAGATTCGATAGTAATTGAGTTTCCGATCTCAGTGGAAAAGAACAGAAAAAATGGAAACTGTAACCAACACAGTTTTTTCGAGTTCAGATTGATTTATTTTCGACGTTGCGAGGTTTTTAGTACTTGACTTCGGAATTCACGCTGTATATGTCAAGAAAATGGATGAAATCAACATAAGATTTAGCTTGATATTTTCGAACCGATTGGATATATAGGATTTTTTAGCAAAAAACAACTCGAAGAGATATCAACAATATAACAGCGGCCTATCAGATAACCGTTCAAACGAGTTTTAATCAAATTTTCCACTATCCTGTTTAAAATTAAATTAAATGATCTGGCTGATTAAACTGTACTTGTATATTCCCGTACCAACACGTGAGCGTTTGATCAGTTACCTTCTTTACTATGCAGCCAGGATTTTACGTAAAGTGCAAATATATTACTGGTTTAATTTTAAAAAAAGGTCGTTGTACGTGATATATTGCTCTGGTTAAAACCAAGTAAACAATCAAATACATTTATTCAGATGGTACTTAGTTCTTAGCGAAATTTTCACTTTTTTTTTTTTTTTTGATCTTATATCGATTCCCATTTAAAGGTGAAACTGATGTGAAATTGTTAGATATTGTTCTTCAGGGCATCAATTAAATTAAAAAAAAATAAAAAAATCAGGTCATCGTTGATGGTCAACTAAATTTCCGGTAAACGGTATATTTTCATTCTATTTTCAAATAATTACTTAAAAGTTCAATGAGTGGTTAATAAAACGGTATTACATTGACGTTGATGTTTCGTGCAAGGGCTTTGTTTTGTTGTGTACTGTTTAAGTCTTACGACCGTCTTGTCACTCGAGAGGGATATTCTACAGTTTTGGTAAACCCCCGAGGCAGCAGTGTTTGCCATGTGAGATGGATACATAGATGTCTACGTCAAGGGAAGTTGATTGACCGCATTTATGTCACATATGACGATGTGTAACTTTAGGACGCAAAGGACAATCGTCAGTATACGTAGTTCAGTATGACCGCAGGGGACATCTTGACCATCGATTCTCGCAACAGCAGCAACTGATAGTGACACATCTTACACAGCTTGGTGGCGGTCACACAAATGTAATGAATAACTTCTTGATTGCTTAAGATAATAAAATGTTTCATCCTGTTGGTATGTTTTCTGTATACTAAACATAAGTCTCAAAATCTTGACTGAAAAGAAGTGGTTTGTAGGTGGGTATGTGTATTTGGTCTTTTCAAAAGCTAATGACACATGACGATGCGATAATGGCGGCAATTATCAGACATTCTGTGAGCATTTTAAAGCGTCATTACCTTGAAACGTTTCAAATACAATATTTTGAGAATGTCAGCGTACTTTTTGGTGCATTAAACTCAAACACATCTTCTATTGTGTTTCTGAACCAATATGTTTACTTAAAATACAGCAAATTTCATTAAAACCCCATCTTTCTAGTTGCCACCGTAAGCTCCAATTGTGAAAAACTTAATTTCAGGTATATATCATTTGGTGTGATAATTATAGTTCGACCTAAACCAAGGTGTTCAGAGTAATTTTACACGTTTTAAGGGGTTTAAATCGACTTAAGGTAAAAATGCCACCCCCTATGATGAGGTAAATATCATCATTGGGGCATAGGTGGTGGACACGTCTATCAAAAAAAATAATTGAATATATAAAACTAGAAAGGTGAAGAACTCAGCCCCTACCAGCGGCTGGCAAAATTGAGGTTATTTTGTTGGAAGTGTCACAGAAATTTTATCCGCAAAAATCCTTCCCACAGCGTAGTCTCGATCGAAAGTAGGGACATCAATCTTTAAATAACACCCATTATAGATCTTCAAAACAGTGTAGTTATTTCGTAAGCAGTTTCGAAGCTTGCAAAAATCACCGATTTGTGTTACCTCGGACACGATCCGGAACATTTTTTCGAAACAAATTCTTCATTCGGTACACAGAATAGCGGACGACGTAACATTAATAAACCATGGTATACTCAAAGATAAGGTCAAAACAAACTTGCTTACTTGTTTTACGCACCACTAAATTTCTCCTCTCGTGTCCCTCAAGTATTTTCTCCGCAAGATTTCACATTCAGCCCTCCTTCGTCCACCATCTTGGAGAATTTTATAATATGTAACACGCAAGCTGATTGGTCTAACGGCCGGTTAAAAATAGACGAAAATAGCTCGACCAATCAGCTTGCATATTATAAAATTCTCCAAGATGGTGGACGAAGGAGGGCTGAATGTGAAATCTTGCGGAGAAAATACTTGAGGGACACGAGAGGAGAAATTTAGTGGTGCGTAAAACAAGTAAGCAAGTTTGTTTTTACCTTATCTTTGAGTATACCATGGTTTATTAATGTTACGTCGTCCGCTATTCTGTGTACCGAATGAAAAATTTGTTTCGAAAAAATGTTCCGGATCGTGTCCGAGGTAACACAAATCGGTGATTTTTGCAAGCTTCGAAACTGCTTACGAAATAACTACACTGTTTTGAAGATCTATAATGGGTGTTATTTAAAGATTGATGTCCCTACTTTCGATCGAGACTACGCTGTGGGAAGGATTTTTGCGGATAAAATTTCTGTGACACTTCCAACAAAATAACCTCAATTTTGCCAGCCGCTGGCAGGGGCTGAGTTCTTCACCTTTCTAGTTTTATATATTCAATTATTATTTTTGATAGACGTGCCCACCACCTATGATTGGGGTGGCAGTTTTACGGAAAGTTGACCTTAACCCCTAAACCGAGTAACATTAGTCTGTACGTCTTAGTTTAGGACCATAGATAGCACACGAGCACAAATACCAGACGTCCTCTTCCTCGAGGACAATCTTCTTAACCATATTAGTCACAGTGTATCCAAACACTATACCTCGCGTATCTGATTGTATTATCGCGATAAAACTTGTCACCGATGGCATTATTAGCAGCACATCTTTATATCACAATTGTTTACATCTGTTTTGCGCTCTATGAGAGAGATATGCACACATTTCAGCAGATAAGGACCAAATGCCCAAGTCTCGAGGTATTTTAGGATCGCTTTAAGTTTCTGGTTTTGACTTTAAATAATGACTGAACAAGTTCTGAAGGTGAATAGTGAAATTTCAGCAAAAGTTTAGATATGTCTAACGATAACCTACCGTGGGTTACGGATATGTCTAACGATAACCTACCGTGGGTTACGGCTATGACTAACAATAACCTACCGTGGGTCACGGCTATGTCTAACGATAACCTACCATGGGTTAAGGCTATGTCTAACGATAACCTACCCTGGGATACGGCTATGTCTAACGATAACCTACTGTGGGTTACGGCTATGTCTAACGATAACCTACCGTGGGTTACGGCTATGACTAACAATAACCTACCGTGGGTCACGGCTATGTCTAACGATAACCTACCATGGGTTAAGGCTATGTCTAACGATAACCTACCCTGGGTTACAGAAATGTCTAACGATAACCTACCGTGGGTTACGGCTATGTTTAACGATAACCTACCATGGGTTACGGCTACATCTAACGATAACCTACCATGGGTTACGGCTATGACTAACAATAACCTACCGTGGGATACGGCTATGTCTAACGATAACCTACCTTGGGTTACGGCTATGTCTAACGATAACCTACCGTGGGTCACGGCTATGTTTTAACCTAGCGTGGGTTACGGCTATGTCTAACGATATCCTACCGTGGGTTACGGCTACGTCTAACGATAGCCTACCATGGGTTACGGCTATGTCTAACGATAACATACCATGGGTTACGGCTATGTCTAACGATAACGCACAGTGAGTTACGGATATGTCTAACACCATGGGTTAAGGCTATGTCTAACGATACCCTTCCCTGGGTTACGTAAATGTATAACGATAACCTACCGTGGGTAACGGCTATGTTTAACGATAACCTACCGTGGGTCCCGGTTATGTCTAACGATAACGCACAGTGGGTTACGGGAATTTCTAACGATAACCTACCGTGGGTCACGCCTATGTCTAACGATAACCTACCGTGGGTAACGGCTATGTTTAACGATAACCTACCGTGGGTTACGGCTCTGTCTAACGATAACCTACCGTGGGTTACGACTATGTCTAACGATAACCTACCGTGGGTAACGGCTATGTTTAACGATAACCTACCGTGGGTCACGGCTATGCCTAACGATAACCTACCGTGGGTTACGGCGATGTCTAACGATAACCTACCGTGGGTTCCGGCTATGTCTAACGATAACCTACCTTGGGTTACGGCTATGTCTAACGATACCCTACCATGGGTTAAGGCTATGTCTAACGATAGCCTACCCTGGGTTGCGGAAATGTCTAACGATAACCTACCGTGGGTTACAGCTATGTCTAACGATAACCTACCATGGGTTAAGGCTATGTCTACCGATAACCTACCCTGGGTTACGGAAATGTATAACGATAACCTACCGAGGGACAATAACCTACCGTGGGATACGGCTATGACTAACGATAACCTACCGTGGGATACGGCTATGCCTAACGATAACGCACAGTGGGTTACGGCTATGTCTAACGATAACGCACAGTGAGTTACGGATATGTCTAACGATAACCTACAGTGGGATACGGCTATGTCTAACGATAACGCACAGTGGGTTACGGTTATTTCTAACGATAACCTACCGTGGGTTACGGAAATGTCTAACGATAACCTCCCGTGGGTCACGCCTATGTTTAACGATAACCTACCGTGGGTTACGGCTAGGTCTAACGATAACCTCCCGTGGGTTACGGCTATGTCTAACGATAACGCACAGTGGGTTACGGATATGTCTAACGATAAACTACCGTGGGATACGGCTATGTCTAACGATAACCTGCCGTGGGTTACGGCTATGTCTAACGATATCCTACCGTGGGTTACGGCTACGTCTAACGATAACCTACCATGGGTTACGGTTATGTCTAACGATAACCTACCGTGGGATACGGCTATGCCTAACGATAACGCACAGTGGGTTACGGATATGTCTAACGATAACCTACCGTGGCTCACGGCTATGTCTAACGATAACCTACCCTGGGATACGGCTATGTCTAACGATAACCTACTGTGGGTTACGGCTATGTCTAACGATACCCTACCATGGGTTACGGCTATGACTAACAATAACCTACCGTGGGATACGGCTATGTCTACCGATAACCTACCTTGGGTTACGGCTATGTCTAACGATACCCTACCATGGGTTAAGGCTATGTCTAACGATAGCCTACCCTGGGTTGCGGAAATGTCTAACGATAACCTACCGTGGGTCACGGCGATGTCTAACGATAAGGCACAGTGAGTTACGGATATGTCTAACGATAAACTACCGTGGGATACGGCTATGTCTAACGATAACCTACTGTGGGTTACGGCTATGTCTAACGATACCCTACCGTGGGATACGGCTATGTCTAACGATAACGCACAGTGAGTTACGGATATGTCTAACACCATGGGTTAAGGCTATGTCTAACGATAACCTACCCTGGGATACGGCTATGTCTAACGATAACCTACCCTGGGTCACGGCTATGTCTAACGATAACGCACAGTGAGTTACGGATATGTCTAACGATAACCTACAGTGGGATACGGCTATGTCTAACGATAACCTACCGTGGGTTACGGCAATCCTGTTCTTACTCCGAGCCTGTCGCTACTTCTGTTAGGAGTGAATTACTGTGACTCAGAATGCAATAAATAGAAAGAATGTTTTTTTTTTTTTTTTTTTTTTTTTTTTAATGATAATTATGATATTTCACCGCTAAAAATGCGATAAATGTATCTGATTAACATCCATCTGAGCTTTTCTATCTTTCTCCATCGTCATGCGTTTCCCCTACACATGTTTTACGTGATTCCTCCATATGCATGATGTCTGTAAGATTGACGTTCTTGTCCAATTTCAATATCCAGAAATCCCCGAAGAATCTGGCTAATTCGAAAACACAACAGTTACGCTGTATAAGACACAGGAATATGTTTTTGTCCAAAATTTGTATATAAATTGCTTTTAAATGAAACAATAGATGACGTTTATAAACCAAAAACACACAAGAACAGCATTGTTCAATAAGGTTTTCATCAAAGCGTCATCATTGTAGCCCTACATGTACTAGATGTTTACATAAGGCGCAAACAATTACCATCCTCTCCAAATTCATCTCATTTATATAACATTGACTTACCACAATGCACGGGAAAAAGAAAATACTATTTTGTCTCAGATGAAAAAAAAGTGTATATATTCACATGTTCAGAAAATGTTTCCTTGTAAGAAAGTAACCGACACACATTAATTCAAGCGGTTTTATTTTTCGGAAGGCACTTTGTAACAAGCTTCAGTATCAACGAATTGTATTTATACATCAGGGGCCGGTTGCTCGAACGTTCATTTAAAGTTAATGATGGATTAAACCTACATTACTCCTCTTGATACAGCATCGTTTACAGAAAACTTAGTATATATGTGTTTTTTATCGAATAACATGTGACAATAAATAACAGAATTAAGAATAGAAAAGAACGGGCTGAGATATTTCAGTCTGGTGAACTCCGCGACCTTGAGAGAACATACGTGTCTCTGTAAAGGTGGCTACAATTGTCATTGCTAGTTCAGATCTTCATCTCTCAAACATCGACAGGCGGTTAAACTCATAGGTATTTTTCAAACATTTTTGCACCCAACAGTAAAAAGTGTCATATGTGTCGTTATAATGGTATACATAGGAAATGCTATTGACAACATATATTCTCTGTATGTCACAATTTAACCCCGGTTGAGTTGTCGTAAGCAATCTGCTAAAAACAACCCACTCCATACATGTGCCATTCGGGATATTCCGGTATACTAGGAATTACGGAAAGTCCCGAATGAGATTCCGATGTTACCGATATGGCGATGCCTGCAGACTCGGATGGTTGCTCATCTTTGTTATCAGAACATCGGGAAGATATTCTTAACCTTTAGCAATAATACTGCTATATTTATACATTGTTTCCTTGTCTTTCTTGACATTCATGCTTATTGCGTTATTGGTATCTAATGTAATCTCTTCAAAGTTTGTGACATTTAAGTGAAGCGTCTTTACAAAGCAGTCGCTACGTTTTTCCCTCACCCGCATTCCTTGAGGACACGTTTAAACTTCCCGCGAAAAGCCAATCTTGTAAGATAGCGCTCGATTATTCGCAAAGAGGCAACAGGACTCCTACCCTTGGTACCAAGGCTATTACGTTCCTAAGCGCCTGCCATATAAATGGAATGTGTCTTATATGGTAAAGGACAAAGGTTAAAAAGTTTATTGTACAATAAAACTTCGTTTGTAATAATGTGTTATATTGTGAGCTGAAATTCGATTGTAATCGTATGTAGTGTTATTTAGTCATACTTAGTCAAACATTTAATTGATACTGACGTTAAGTGATAATACGCGATTCGGTGAATACGCCCCCGGCTGATAAGAATGTTGAACAGGAGAGCTGTGTTGTTGCTCTGTCCACTGTCATACGATATCCATATTAATAATCGTTACTCCAGGCTGCCACAACTAATCCGGCCGTCCCACTGTTAGCATTTAGTCAATGGTTTGGCCTTTTCTTCAAAATCAGTATCCCGATATCAGGCCAGCTCATAATCCACTCTCTTGTTACAAGGTAAGAGAATGTGCCTGGATAATCGGACACTTGATATCCAGTACAGGAAAGACCTCTTCTGAAAGCTATCAAATATGATCTTGATGAAGATCTGCTGTCATTGATTAGGCCTAAATTATCATACCGTAAAAGGCCGTATTAATTATCTTATCTCAGAACTAATTATTGATGACATCGATTTCCATTGCTGGAAGCAAAGCTGAATACATATGACATGTTTCCAAGTGCAAATGTAAAATATTAATGTTAAGTTATTATTTAAACGTGTACTGCCATCACTCGTACGGCCATTTGTACAACGTTTACCAAACAGTTGGTTAAAAAGACGGTGAATGTTGTTAGTGTTGCATCATTGACAACCGACACATTGATGTTCCCAATACATAAATCTAGGTCAGTCGAGTGTTTGACGTTCGGCTCTGATAATGCTGGGCTTTGACAATTCTGTTGCGTCTTCCACGGCCGTGGACTTTGCTTCAGCATGCAACACTTGTTGTGTTCTTACTAAGTCGAAGGTTTTTATTCGTTTTAGCGGTCGTTCGTTTCCAATGATACAAACATCTTTGTGAGCTTTTCCGCTGACCCTACCCTTTGCGACCAAGGACGGTACTTGCGAAAAACACATTTTTCTGATTTGCGCCTTTCCCGCCCCGGTAAAACATCGATTCTGGACTACTTCGTACGACTTTTCATTGCTACAATCACCACCCACTGTTATTCAACTGTTTGTTTCATTTTCATTTTTCATTTTTGACATTCACTTCTATAATTTTGAAAAAAAATCATTATACTACTCAAGGCCTTTGTTTTTGTCCTCGGTGAGATTCACGTTTGAACACGTCTCTGCTTTTGCTCGTGTCAAGATTATGAGGTAGGAACATTTTCAAACACCGATTTCTTAAACAGCGGTTTCGAGAATATACAGTTCAAGATTCGTATGATAGTTGTACAAGAAAGATCCAGAAACTGGTTTTGCCACTCTATCATCGGTGTTGATCAAGCTCACTAACGCTTCTATCACGCATACACAAACAGACATGGAACATGTGTTCTGTGTGTGTAGATTTAGAACGAATCTGACGACCCCATGTTTTATAACTGACAACTAACACAATGGCTGCTTTCAATGAAGTCGTATTACTCTAGGTCAATTGAGTGTTTGACATATGGCTACTGATGGTGTATAACGTTACTCGAACTAAGTGGAGCAAACTGTATGACCGAACCATCGTAAACGGTACACGAGAGTCAGTTTTAACAACTTTCATTTTACACCGTATACGATACATTGTATCAGGCAATCAATACAATACGGCAGGTAAATGGATCCTGGAACCTGATTTTTTGAAAAATGTTGACAGAGTACAGTGTAACTTATGTTAAATGGAATTCGCTTTAAAACGGTCGAATCATTTATAAAGATCTAAATGACTTAAAAAAGGTATTTGTGGTTCTTAATGCATTTTACCAAAATCTGATATTACATCTTTTTTGTTTTACTGTGGCGGTGACACGAAGTGTAAAACATATTCAGCCGGAAGAAAATTTACTGGATTTGCTCATTTGCCGAGGTTAAATATTGATAAATTGTGTTGTTATTCAGATTTCAGACGAAAGCAAATGGTGTAAAAACTAATCTCAGTTTGATACATGCGAGTTCTCAAAGCAAGTTCTGAAACGGTAATTTTTGAGAGAGTTTGCATGGAACAGTTTTTTTTCAACAGACTCCTTATGTGGGTCATTCTCTGATGTTTTAAAAACATAGAAAAACAATAACACAATAGTTACGATGATCAGGTTGTCGTGCCATTGTTGTTATCTGCTTCTGTCACTCGGAACTCAGTTGTGGTGGATCTTGCACATATTAGGTTCTGAGCAAGAGAAGTATAGCCGGGGAACTCGCGGGGGCATGCGGGCGACTCGGTGTTTAATCCAGTCAGACACGTTGTTATATAAACAAGGCATAATCATGTTCCTTTAGTTTAAACTTTCTTTTATTTCAGTTCAAGCATGTTATTACAATGAACAGAGAAGACAAAGGGAAATAGGAACAAGTGTCACAGACACTTATGTAAACCTATCACCAAGTATACTAAACAGCAACTAATATATTCAGTACGTGATAACACCATACACGCATATATATATATACCAATACTTAATGGATATAGCAATAGTTTAATCTTCCTTAGAGTAAGGTAGTTGGGGTAAGATATATATTGTACAAGTTTACAAGTCACATTATTCAGTGTTAGAAAATCTGCCAGTTTTAAGTATATAATTCAATATTTTTAGCAAATAAATGACCATTTAAGGAGCTACACTCCATTCGTAGTCGTGCTTGATATATTTGGCCCTTGCGGGTACCAACGTTGTAATAGATAGGCGTTTTCTTAGTATGTTGCTTGTCAAGATACGATTTTAAAGCAGAAGTAGACGGATTTGATCGTACATTTTGTTGAAGACTATTCCATTGGTCTATAACAGAAGGTAGAAATGACTGCTTATAAAAGGAAGTTTTGCTCAATATTGGAGTAATAAAGGTATGGTCAGAGTTTCTGGTATCATATCGATGCCCTTCCGATACAGTAATTGGGATAAGGCTATATACATATTCAGGTGTATATTGATAGAACATTTTATGGAACTAGAGAATTTAATGATTTTACCCTCCGATCGAATTAACTGACCCAAGCTGATTCATTGAAAAGGTTGTCAATGCTTACTAATTTAGTTGCACCTGTTACAATTCGAGCGGCTTCAATATTGAGGTTTTCAAGTGTCTTTCCTAACTCATTCGGTATGTTACCCCACATTATGTCTCCATACTCAAGTAGAGGTGTTATAAATGAAAAAGATATTGATTGTAAAGTATTTCTATCAAGCTGGAATTTTAAGGTTAGCACGAGGTAAGTTTAGGTGACGTTTTAGTGTTGATGTAATTGACATGATCTGACCAACTACTGTTTGAGGAGAAAAAGACTCCGAGGTGCTGATGGAAAGATACGTTATTTATAGGAACTTGGTTCATATGTAAGAGAGGGTGATTAGGAGGGTTTCTTTTCCTACTTATGAGGATAGTTTTGGATTTATTTGGGTTAAAGTCTACAAGCCACTGGCGTGACCATACATTTATTTTTTCCAAGTCCGATTCCAGAATTTCATGTGTCGTAATTGGATTGTCTACTACCATATACAGTGACGTATCTTCGGCAAACAGTTTTATCATGGATTTTATATCATATAAAATATCATTAAAGTACACCAAGAAGAGCAGAGGTCCAAGGATAGAACCTTGGGGTACCCCGGCAGTAATAGATGAGAACTGCAACTATTTAAATTAATTCTTTGTTTTCTGTCAAGAAGATAATCATCAAACCAGGTTATTAACTTTCCACATATGCCAAGTTTTTAAAGTTTGAAAAGAAGGCCTCGATGCCAGACATGGTCGAAAGCCTTGCTGATATCACAGAATACTGCTCGAATTTCTTTGCCCGAGTCTAGAGCTTTACCAAAGTCGTTAGATATACTAAGTAATTGGTTTATAGTAGAGTCGCCGGGTGTGAATCCTGATTGACAGCTAGTAAAAAGGCTATTTTGACGAAGAAAATTGTACAAATATTTAAATACGCAGCGTTCAAATACTTATTCCATGACGACGGATATTTAGACATGGCAAGACATTTATTAATTTTTTTTAAGACGTTGGGGCTGACTAGGTCGGGTCCAACTGCTGTGGACGGACCATGTTCCATTACGTACCTTTGATTTTGTGCATATGCGTGAACACTGCAGGAACCTAAAAGCTGTTGGCAAATTGAAAGGTCTTTAACTTTTCTTAATTTGTTAAAGTACAAATATTTTCATAAGTGTCATGACTTAGGGCGATTATGTCAAGCCCAAGCACGAGAAAGCCAATTAATTAAATGAATTAAACATTGAAATTTCATTCCAAATTTCCTTAAGCTGGTGGTACCACCAGTATTATCTTCAAGCATTTGTTATCGATTAAGACCTACGTTTGTGACAGCTAGAACTGGCGCGTTGATTGGTATCATAAAGTCGATTGAAGTTACAATGTAGCTAATCCGCATTAGCGGAAGGGAGATAAGAAAGACGTTTTTGCTAAGATATCTTTTATCATGAGGCGTGTAATTATCGTCTGAACATAGCATCTGTGCACTTGTTTCAAGCAGAGTTTCAATAGCTTTCAAATTTGATTTTCTACAGAGTGCAGAGGGTATAGTATTTTTCGAAAAAGCGAGATTACAATTAAACACTGTATATTTACATTTGCATGGCATTGTGACTATATAGCCTCTTTGAAAGCTGTGTCGTTGATGGGACTTTAATTACCATGCAGCACGAGACACAATTCTTAGCCTATTTAAACAAGACGGCTGTGGAAATATCGCTGGGCATTGTGAGAATTGACAATGTAGTTGTAAATTTATGTGCAAAAAGATAAAGAAAATATAAATAAAAAACTTTTATTAAAACAAAAACAAGAGCAAGGTCTGCAATATCGTACAAAATGCCAAAATAAAATCACCAATGCCGGCAATGGAAACAATTTTAACACTCGTGCAATTTATCAGAAATATCGTCTGTTAGACTGCACTGACCAACAGGGGTTCGTTACAAATGTCTGAAATACACATATGCTTGTAGACCTACTGACACATATGTTACAGACCTACTGATATGAGTCACAGCACACATAAACATTTCAAACATTTGTAACGAACCTCTGCTCTCCGTCGCAAGATCACTCACTTCAAACGCGATCAGTTTCACGCGTCTCGCAGCCTCGATTTACTCAGTTTCTGACGATATGTCAAATAACGAGGCTGTTATAGAATCTACCGACTGTAGTCAGATTCCCATACAATCAACAAGTAAATTCACGTCTGGATTCTTCACAAATTCGAACATTTCTCTTTGCTCATTTCATTTAAAAAAATAACTCCCTCGTGGATGGCAAGGTCGGATTTACGGTGATTGTATTTATCCATGCAAGAAATTTGTTCCGGGAAAAATAGAAACAACTTCAAATCTAACTTTCAGCTCAGATTTCTATTGATAAACTTAAATCAAACTATAGAAATATCATACGCAATTGTATTTATACTGAATTGTGGAATAAATTTGAAGTGTTTGATAAATCTCAAAGTATTATTTTGTTTGCCAATCAGCACGCGACAACACGCTGTTCCAACTATTGAACGAATTTGTGTGGACTATCGATAGGGCGGGAATTTTAAATTTTAAATATCAATTTTAAGTTAAAAAAGAACATCAGAGGCAGAGAAAACGTAAATATAAGTATTGAACTGTTTTTGTATGGTGTTTATGATCTATTTCAATGACACACCTTTCCAAGCTAACAAATCATAAACCGCGCTACAGTTCAATGCTTAAATTTAAATTAAAGGGCTCCCCTGCAATACTTGCTATTTACTACCTCAATGTTACACACCTGGATGTTAAATTCAATTTGATTGGCACCTAATATAATTACGACATCAAAGACTCTTTTAAAGGCTAAACAAATTAAAGTATTATCATTTAAAATGTAACACCTTAAAAAAACAAAGTCAAATAGGAAGTAGGTATCTGTTGGGTGTTTAACATGAAGAAGATCTGGAGTATAACTGTCTGTCTGTCTCTTTCTGACTACTTTCGTTTCTCTTATTCCTAAAGACAGTACAGCTTTAAATATGAGGCGGTAAGGACTGGAAAGCTCGTTATCAGTATAGTGTGATCTGTAGAGTGTAGTCCTAACGTGTATAGGTAGTGACATTTCTTTGGGATTGTACTTTAAAGTCACCCAGTCACCCGTGGACACCATCTTAATATGGCCTTAGCTGTAGACAGGACGTACAACCAACCAAACAAAATTCATTTTACCTGATGAAAATAAATTCTCATATTTATGATCACTTAATGAAGCATTAATGAACTGGGATCTAGCTTTTTGATGTAAGTATAATACATGTATATTCCGTCCTTTCTTTTATTAGTGAAGCAAAATTCTTTGATACATATACAGGACAAAGAGGAAAACAGTACTACAGTGTCATACAGTATATGTTATAATCCTTACTTAATGACTTATTCAGAAGTCCGTCTTTAGTCCGTCCATAAGTAGATGGTTATAAATATACAGAGTATGTACCGGTCTATACATGGTGTCTATACTCTTTGAAGCGTATCAAAGGAAACTCTGTTAGACTTACCACAAAGGGAATATTCACCTCACATTTTGCTCAAAGAGAGTGACCATTGTGTGAATACTTCCGATATTTCTATAAAAGAAGGTGTTTTAGGGCAATGCCCCTTTAAAATGTTTGTCGTACAAACAGACGCTTCTTGGGGAGTGATTTTCAAAATCGAGTGCAAAATAATCTTTAATTTTCAGTCGGTGAGAATTATATTTGTCGAATCTTCTAATAACCCAGCACTTGTTATGTTTACCACTGTGTTTAATGTCTTAACTAACCAACCTATATAAGAAGTGCTGGTATGTTACATAGTTCACCATTCTTTATTACATTGCCTTTTATGTGACTCAGAACGTGTTCTAATGGACGATCGAGAGAGCTGCAATGCATCATGGGAAAGTGTCTTTTAAACTTAAAATGGTTGGCCGCCATCTTGGTTTTGCTGTTCAAGAAGTGACACAAACACGAGGACATAATGTTCGTAATGATCATCAAACACAAGAAGAGTCTCTGTTCGATACACAAGTCATAGAACAACAGCAGATTTTTGATTGTTAATATTGAACTGAACCAAAATGGTGTCTTTCTGAAACGTTCAATATGGCTCGCAATAAAAATGGCGCCAAACGTTTACGAATACTCAAAAGTTTTTTTTCAAATTGTGGGATAGGGTATGTCTTAAATACCATAAATATCTGTTGATAACTACAATATAGTTCCAAGTATTTACAAACTTACTCACTGTCTCAGTAGACATATGTTATAGCATGTCTGAATCGTGAGACCATGTACTAGTTAAGTCACGGACTTAGATAACTTAGACAAATTGTTGTGTTACAAAATAAAATCATCAAATATTATGAATTTAAAAGTGTAGGTTACTAATGCATCTATGAGTCTCCATTTTAGTACGAGGCTTGTTTTGGATAATAAAGATTTGCATTCCCTCGTTACCTTGAAGTAGTTATTTTAAAGCGGGTTCTGAAAAAAAACACCGTTCATGTTCTTCTTAACACATGTCTAATTCAAAACGCCAACATCATCCTTTCGTGGATTGGTACATTTTGAAAATCATCTAAATAAAGTTCGCCAATTTAGAAACCACCAGTGTGATATTTAAGAATGAGTATATGTTCTTTATTTTGAAATTTCAATTAAACTATTTTATATCAATTTACACAATTACGCCTATTTCTCGCTACACCTCTACGTGAATAGATATAGATCGGCACTCCCAATCGATATTGACTGAGGTATGTATTGAGTTCCTGTCTATTTCTGTATTATATCACGCTGTCCTGTAAGGCGTATCTGTCCAAACATCTAATGGGCGAATTTTAATGGTGTGGTATATACACCTCAAACGCAGTAAAGCCGGGTAACTACGAAATAGCAATGAAATATGATATAGAAATATAATTTGTTTTATGGGAAAAGTAGATGACAAAACGCCACAGATATTTGATTTGGAATTAATTGGATTTTTACGATACGACAGTAGAGAGAATTTAGGATATTATTTCAAAATAATGACAGCTGATGGTTCTAATCCATGCTAGCAGTACGTATAGTGAAACTATAGATAAAGCACAGTCATTTGTCATATTGTCGACTGGGCTAAATTGCGGACCTCTGAGCTGTATAATTGATACGTTGTCATTTCACTGGGCCCAGCGGATGTTAGACATCAGTGTTCGTCAGGACACCACAGAGAGGCCGCCACTCAACAAGCTGCTTGAAACACCAGTACTGGAATATCTGACCGTGACAGCCAGCTGACGGTTCGACCAGACCTGGTCATTTATGTAACTGTCAGGCCTTTGTGTCAAATGCGTTACGTTCTGACCCATGTAACGTCAGATGTGTGCTTGTCACCCTTAATAATTCAGTGTGCAGATGTCTAAACAGTTACCAGGTATACAACTGTTCGTAAATGACGTCTCCGAAAGCGTTTAGCAGACAGCTAATGGAAAACAGTTGTGGCTTATCTCGAGGCATGATTTGTGAAAATGTATAATTTCATTTTGGATTTAAACGACTGGTATTGACAAAATATCGCTGTCAATTTTTTTATGTAAAATATCTACGATCGAATATCATGAAAAAAATAACTATCCATGCATTATTAAGTTATTGAAAACTGCTGATCCCATTTGCAAATTTTGGAAACAGCATGTTCATTGCATTAATTGTATCTGCTCAGTTGCACAAAACTAATGAAACTGCATTATAATTTCGGATTATGGATATTTTGATAATTTCGTTGACGGCTGTACACTCCCGATAGTATCAGCGGACGGAACACTATGTTTTACATGTCCAAATTCGTTTAACACACAGACAAAAAAATCCGGATTTATCTGCGATAGTTAACTGTTTACGCCTGTTTGTTCTGTAACTAATTTGAGATACGGCCGCTGAAGTGTTGACTTTGTTTTCTGTACGTAACAGAAGACTTGAGATGGTATTTATATCTTTGCTCTCGACTGGAATAGTTGGGTGACATTCTGGTTACGACTTCTAGACGGAACTACATTGTATGGGTACTTCGTTTTCATATCACTTCGTTTATTTTTAAATAGTTTGATATTTCTTGGAAAAAATAACAACACAGCAAATTAACAATAGCCCATAGCTGTTGTCTATCGCACACTAACGAGGTACACCACCGCCCAGTATGGAGTTGAAGAATGTTGGCGTGTCCATAGTTTATAATGTCGTGGACACGGTGGAACCTTGTGTCAACACCTGCCTCTCTTTGACCGGATGTGTCTCCACAGAAACCTGCCGGAAGTACATAGAGGATTACATTTTCCCGCGTCCTTTGGAATGGGCCTTTATAGCTGTGTACGGGATTCTGTTCTTGTTTGGTTTAATAGGAAATGCTCTTGTCTGTTATGTAATATGCCATAGCCATCATATGCAAACTGTCGTCAACATTTTCATCTTCAACCTTGCCGTTGCGGATTTCCTCGTCATATTTTTCTGTCTGCCAACTACCATGTTAGCAGACATTACAGAGACGTGGTATTTCGGTGACATTATGTGCAAAATCATACCGTTTCTACAGGTAAGTGCGAATCTTGCTACTATACAAATAAACCAGCATGAAATAGCAATATATAATAATATTATCCATCAATGTAATTTTAAATGCAGATGATTGCATTAAAGCAATTTGATATTTTCTCAATTAGAACTATCACATTTTTGTTTTATGAACAACAATGCATTATTTAAATGGTATGATAGAATTAAGCTGGCAAACGAAATCAATGTTTCTGCCATCACTCGCTGGTGTCAGGTGGACAAACTGGTATCGAATGTAAAAACCCCACAACCTGGCTCAATATACAGAAATAAATCAAATTTCGCTTATAATCATATTTACGCAAAACTTACATTCGTTTATATAATGACAGTAAACATGGGGATACGAGTTCTGACGACCAATTACAAATTACTTCCTGGTGATTTAGTCTATGGGTTAAAAATTCTCACACGGCGGTTTTAGGTCTTCGATTCAACGATGTTTAATGTAACCCAGCTAATGGAAAACCCCATACAAGAACATCATTGTTTTATTTACGTGAAAATTGATCACAACCTTTAAACTAAAATGTATTGATTGCCAGTATAATACGTAATCAATATACGACTTCAATCAAATAATAACACCGACACGCCAAGGACAATAACAACATACAAAAAGTGATCTCCTTCAAATGTCAATTTGTAGAGAAATCGGATTTTTGTGCGAACGAAATACATATGCAATTTGTATATTGAAACTTAAAAAAAATCCACTACTTACTGGTTCCAATATAAAGCAAAATTCATGTATAGTTCAACCAGATACATTTATAACTGCAAGTACGTACACATCTAGGTCTACCGTATGTATAAACAGTCTTGTTGTTTTCTACTGTATGACTAAAAGTGATGTTTACTTTCACTGTATAGCGAAAAGTGATGTTAAGTTTCACTGTATGACAAACAGCCATGTCTAGTTTCATTGTATAGCCAAATGTCATGATTAGTTTCACTGTATAGCATAGCGAAAAGTCATGATTAGTTTCACTGTATAGCATAGCGAAAAGTCATGATTAGTTTCACTGTATAGCATAGCGAAAAGTGATGTTTAGTTTCACTGTAAGAGGAGAAGTCATGTTCAGTTTCACTGTATGACAAAAAGTGATGTTTAGTTTCACTGTAAGACGAGAGGTCATGTTCAGTTTCACTGTATATCGAAAAGTGATGTTTAGTTTCAGTGTATGACAAAAAGTGATGTTTAGTTTCACTGTAAGACGAGAGGTCATGTTCAGTTTCACTGTATATCGAAAAGTGATGTTTAGTTTCACTGTATGACAAAAAGTGATGTTTAGTTTCTCTGTTTGTCAAAAAGTGATGTTTAGTTTCACTGTAAGACAAGAAGTCATGATTAGTTTCACTGTATATCGAAAAGTGATGTTTAGTTTCAGTGTATGACAAAAAGTGATGTTTAGTTTCACTGTATATCGAAAAGTGATGTTTAGTTTCACTGTAAGACAAGAAGTCATGATTAGTTTCACTGTATATCGAAAAGGTATGTTTAGTTTCAGTGTATGACAAAAAGTGATGTTTAGTTTCACTGTATATCGAAAAGTGATCTTTAGTTTCACTGTAAGACAAGAAGTCATGATTAGTTTCACTGTATAGCGAAAAGTGATGTTTAGTCTCACTGTAAACAAAAAGTGATGTTTAATTCACTGTAAGACAAGAAGTCATGATTAGTTTCACTGTATAGCGAAAAGTGATGTTTAGTTTCACTGTAGGACAAGAAGTCATGATTAGTTTCACTGTATATCGAAAAGCGATGTTTAGTTTCAGTGTATGACAAAAAGTGATGTTTAGTTTCACTGTATGACAAAAAGTGATGTTTAGTTTCACTGTATATCGAAAAGTGATGTTTAGTTTCACTGAAAGACAAGAAGTCATGATTAGTTTCACTGTATAGCGAAAAGTGATGTTTAGTTTCACTGTATGACAAAAAGTGATGTTTAGTTTCACTGAAAGACAAGAAGTCATGATTAGTTTCACTGTATAGCGAAAAGTGATGTTTAGTCTCACTGTAAACAAAAAGTGATGTTTAATTCACTGTAAGACCAGAAGTCATGATTAGTTTCACTGTATATCGAAAAGTGATGTTTAGTTTCACTGTATAGCATAAAGTGATGTTTAGATTCACTGTAAGACAAGAAGTCATGATTAGTTTTACTGTCAGACAAGAAGTCATGTTTAGTTTCACTGTAAGGCAAGAAGTCATGTTTAGTTTCACTGTAAAACAAGAAGTCATGTTTAGTTTCAATGTAAGACAAGAAGTCATGTTTAGTTTCACTGTAAGACAAGAAGGCATGTTTAGTTTCACTGTAAGACAAGAAGTCATTTTTAGTTTCACTGTAGGACAGGAAGTCATGTTTAATTTCCCTGTAAGACAAGAAGTCATGTTTAGTTTCACTGTAAGGCAAGAAGTCATGTTTAGTTTCACTGTAAGACAAGAAGGCATGTTTAGTTTCACTGTAAGACAAGAAGTCATGTTTAGTTTCACTGTAGGACACGAAGTCATGTTTAATTTCACTGTAAGACAAGAAGTCATGTTTAGTTTCACTGTAAGACGAGAAGTCATGTTCAGTTTCACTGTATAGCGAAAAGTGATGTTTAGTTTCACTGTAAACAAAAAGTCATGTTTAATTCACTGTAAGACAAGAAGTCATGATTAGTTTCACTGTATATCGAAAAGTGATGTTTAGTTTCAGTGTATGACAAAAAGTGATGTTTAGTTTCACTGTAAGACAAGAAGTCATGTTTAGTTTCACTGTAAGGCAAGAAGTCATGTTTAGTTTCACTGTAAAACAAGAAGTCATGTTTAGTTTCACTGTAAGACAAGAAGTCATGTTTAGTTTCACTGTAGGACAGGAAGTCATGTTTAATTTCACTGTAAGACAAGAAGTCATGTTTAGTTTCACTGTAGGACAAGAAGTCATGTTTTTTTTCACTGTAAGACAAGAAGTCATGTTTAGTTTCACTGTAAGACAAGAAGTCATGCTTAGTTTCACTGTAAGACAAGAAGTCATGTTTAGTTTCACTGTAGGACAACAAGTCATGTTTTGTTTCACTGTAAGACAAGCAGTCATGTTTAGTTTCACTGTAGGACAAGAAGTCATGTTTAGTTTCACTGTAAGGCAAGAAGTCATGTTTAGTTTCACTTTATAGTGAAATGTTAAACTGTTGCGACTTTATTGTTCTATATCATCTATGATTCGTTAAAAAATGGATGGAAAGTTAATGAATTGTCCAGTGTCGTGTCATCCGCTTAGTTTGAGAAAGAGAATATAAAGCTGTTGTGGTGTGACTGTTCTAGATCGCCACTCAGTCGTCGATAGATGTTGGTCTGCCATTGTTGCTGAGCGTGTTACAGACGACACTGTAATGCGTAGCTAGTAGATTACACAGACAGTAGACAATCATTGAGTTTATCGAATGGAGTTCATAATATTATCACCAAATGTCTTTGGTAGACATATCTCCATAGCGCCACCAAGCGGTGATATTACAGTTGACAAGCTGGGCTATATTCTATCTTCGATAAGCTTTACGCGTACTGGCTTCCTATTAATTAAAAAATCCGTCCACAGTATTTCATTAGATCGCACGCAAACACGTAATTAAGACGGACGTTTGGAATTTGACGAATAGCATTTGAAACTACATTGTTATTATGTCACGATTGTTAAATATAAACACGATCTTTTCCACGATGATTTTATTACATCGAAATGCAATACGGTTCACCTTTATGACTGTATAATTTCGTAAGAGATGATGTCGGGAAGGACACTTAAATCCGGAAACTTTTTACCTCGGAGTGAAATCCAGCCGGTGAGTTACGTAGGCGACGCCGAAAGTGAAATCCAGCCGGTGAGTTACGTAGGCGACGCCGGAAGTGAAATCCAGCCGGTGAGTTACGTAGGCGACGCCGGAAGTTAGTTTTACGTTCTACTCCTTTTCGTAGCTTTCGCTAAAGAAAAACAAGTATGAGTTACTACTAGTTATTGACCTCTGTTCTGATTCAGATTCTTTATTTCCTTGTGTGTTTTCAGCACATAGAAGAGAAGACGTTACATAATATACAGAATTTTCAAATAATCAATGACATACACAATATTAGACATGTACATTATGAAAAGCAGTCTAACATATACATGCACTTTGATCTTACTTCATATTATAATGATATACATAATATTCTTATTCAGTTAGATGCAACAACACCCATCATAACAATACAACATATTACTTTCAAATACATTATGATATAGCAAGTCACAAGTTAATATCACACATCGTAACCGTAGAGTTGTATATAATGTTGTATAATACACTATACGTACTGATAGCACAGTATAATAAAGTTAGATCCATTAATATACAATGACTTTCATTAAAAAAAAATCAGCATTTTTCAATGAATTAAATAACGATCTATAACATCAATGATCAACGTCATACCCTATATTAGAGCACAGCTTATTACATTGATGTACACAAATGTGTAAAATGTGTACGAGTTGTCCACAAAATCGATGTCGATTTCGGCTACGCTGTAAGCGTATGCACAAAAGTTGTTATATATGTACCGAATTGACTCGATTCAGCTGAGCTTTATTAAATACTTGGTCATAGATGTGCGAGAGTATTTGGGCCCCTCGTCTCGATTTAGACGCCCACTGCGGCGTATCCAGATGGATTTCTTTATCTGCCGCTTGAACAGATTGCTCTCTCTGTCAAAAACTTTAGAGTTATCCCAGTAAATCACATGATTTTTCTGTGTGGCATGGTCTGTGATTGCCGATTGATTTATCTGGGACTCCGACTGCTTCCTTTCTGATCTGGTGAATTTTACTACCTTCTTGGGTTTCTGTGTATTTCCGGTGTTCACCAAGGCGGACCCCAAATCGCCTTCCAGTCTCTCCAATATACGACGCGTCGCAATTTACGCATCCGATTTTGTATACGCATTCAGAAGCGTCTTGTGGGCTTCATGGCTGTTGCTATGCCATGACCGCGATATATTCTCTGGATGGTTTCTGATATACCCTATATATACGGGATGACCACTTGACCTTTGGTTTTGTTCTTATCCTTGATTGGCCTTTTCTTGTTCTTCCGCTTATTTTGACTCTGTTTTCGTACCCGTTTTAGAGCCCATTCCAGATATGCACATGTTCTCATTGTCGTAGCGATGTGATTCTGTTCTTGCGTTTTATCCGGTTGTTCTGTGACTATAGTATCACATCTGTTGAGCAATGTGCGAACGACGCCTAACTTCTGGTGCAAGGGATGGTGAGATATAAAGTTCAGGTATTGGTCCGTATATATTTTCTTCTTCTATATACCAATACTTTCACGGTTCTTCCTTCTTTACCTTCTTTACCAGTAGAGTGTCTAGGAAGGGCATTGTGCCGTTCGTTTCTTCCTCACATGTAAATTTGATGTTGTTAGTGGCATCTATGGTGTTGATTTGTGTGGTCAAATCCTTCTGTGACCTCTTCTTGATTATCTCAAGTATGTCGTCAACATATCGTTTCCATAACTAGGCTTTCATTTTGTGGGGACAGTGGCTATTGCTTCTTGCTCCAGATGTTCCATGAACAAATTGGCCACAATGGGAGACACTGGACTACCCATAGCGGTGTCGAAGTGTTATTGATAGATGTTGTTTCGGAAACTAAAATATGTTGTTGTAAGGACATATTCCAGAAAATTCATGATGTCCTGAATCTGGAGGTTTGTGTTTTTTCGCCAGAATCTGTCTAATTCTAAGCGTTTCCAAATGATTCTAAGTGCGTCGTCAACGGGTGTGTTAGTAAAGAGAGAGACAACATCATGTGAAATGAATTCTTCGTCTCCCTATATCATGATGGTAGACATAGCTTCTGCTTGATGTTTCGAATTCTTTACATGGTGTTTCTACTTACCCACTAGTGATCTGGAAACATTGTAACCAATGGATCCAGTGTAGTCCACAGTAGGCCTCAGTGGGTTTCTCTGCTTGTGGATCTTGGGTGTACAGTACATTCTAGGAGTGTCCTCTGCTGTTGGATACAGATATCTGTATTGACCTTGGTAATCTTGCTCTCTTGTTGATTTTATTGGTTGTATAAAAAGAACTTTTCATAAAACAAGTGACGAATTTCAAGTCAATTACTACTAATTGCCATGAAAGTTAATCGTTCGAAAACACATACTAAACGACGGTTAAGATTTAAAAGTAAAGATAAAGTAATCGTTATCATATAATTTTTCCGAATTTTTCTGACCATGCCAGAAAGATTTCAATCCAAAACTTTTCAGATTTACGAACAAGTGTGAGTTGAATTGAAGTACCAAAGAAAAAGAACCAAAGCTTCATTATTCTCATTAAATGCTATAAAGAGGAAATATGCTGCATGTATTTGAATGGAAAATACTTCCTTATAAAAAAACTCTACACGCAATTCACTATTGCACCGAATAGCTTGCATGCAGATGTAACCGTGTGCTGTATTGAGTCTCAGAAATACATATCACAGTGCGACATATTACAGCACGACAAATCAAAGTACGACATATTATAGTACGACATATCACAGTATGACACATCACTGCACGACACATAACGGTACGACATATCACAGAACGACACATCACAGTGCGCCATATCACAGTATGACACATCACAGTGCGACAAATCACAGTATGACGCATCACAGAACGACACATCACAGTGCGACATATCACAGGATGACACATCAGTGCTCGACATAACGTTACGACATATCACAGATCGACACATAACAGTGCGACATATCACAGTATGACACATCACAGAACGACACATCACAGTGCGACATATCACAGTATGACACATCAGTGCTCGACATAACGTTACGACATATCACAGATCGACACATCACAGTGCGACATATCACAGTATGACACATCAGTGCGCGACACATAACGGTACGACACATCACAGAACGACACATCACAGGGCGACATATCACAGTATGACACAGCAGTGCACGACACATAACGGTACGACACATCACAGAACGACAAATCACAGTGCGACATATCACAGTATGAAACATCAGTGCACGACAAATAACGGTACGACATATCACAGAACGACAAATCACAGTGCGACATATCACAGTACGACACATCACAGTGCGACAAATCACAGTATGACACATCACAGAACGACACATCACAGTGCGACATATCACAATATGACACATCAGTGCACGACACATAACGGTACGACATATCACAGAACGACACATCACAGTGAGACATATCACAGTATGACACATCACAGAGCGACACATCACAGTGAGACATATCACAGTATGACACATCACAGAACGACACATCACAGTGCGACATATCACAGTATGACACATCACAGTGCGACATATCACAATATGACATATCACAGTACGACATATAACAGTGAGACATATCACAGTATGACACATCACAGAACGACACATCACAGTGAGACATATCACAGTATGACACATCACAGTATGACACATCACAGTACGACACATAACGGTACGACATATCACAGTATGACACATCACAGTGCGACATATCACAGTATGACACATCACAGTACGACATATAACAGTATGACACATCACAGTACGACACATCACAGTACGACATATAACAGAACGACATACGAATGTATCACAAACGACACTAATGCCAGATTTATCACGGTGCGAAAACCTACCCTAACAGACATGACGACACAGCCTACACTTAAGAAGGTTTGAGGTTGTAGTCACTGTCTACACAGAGACATTAATTACCGGGAACACAGGCTCAAATTGGTGTCTAAATCGGGACGATAGGTAGACAAGTTTACGCTCGTGTCCGCATATTAGATCGTAGCCACAACCATGCTTTGGAACAAGCATACGGCGGATGTAACCGTTTCCGCGCCTGGTACACTAAACCGTCAATGTTTTACATGGGAAACATTTTATCTATAAAATGACCAAAACTACTATTGTTTAAGGAGCAATACCCCCCCC
>NW_018406002.1:353957-417436 GCF_002113885.1 Mizuhopecten yessoensis
CCACCCCCCCACCCCCAACAAAAAGGGGGCTACTTGAATGATTACTTTTTGAGCTTCACTGTAGGATATCTAGAATATAGAATCTCAGACTCCTACATTTCAGAGGAAATGACCTTGAGCCGAGACAAGTGTGCCTTATATAATACATTCTATATCAAACTTTTATTCCAAAAGCATTCTGAGGACAGAGGTCATACATTCTTGATGTTGTAGTTAGATTTATTCAATTTAGATCTCCTGAAAGAATATTGTATATGTAAAAGTTGCGCCCTTTCAATATCTTTTGAGTACGGGCACTCTTTATAAGTGCACTGAGAACTACATGTAATGAAGATATATTTCATGGTCAACTGATTTCCTGTTGTTTTAGCAGTCAATCCCCTAAGCGGGAGCGTTGATCGTAAACTCGGGGGCGGATATCGACATGTTTCCCGTCTCATGAACAGGATTCATTTCCACAAATCAAACTCTAGCTGGCCGCTGAGGTCTCACCCCCGCGTGACCCGATACAGCCGGGTATTGAACAAATATCCCGATTACTGCTACTTTGTATTCATACATCGCAGACTTAATGTTATAATCTAGGAAAGGGAGCGGAACAAAGGTGTTTGTTTGACTGTGTTTACGATCTATGTAATTCACGAAACAAAATGTCATGCTGTTGTGTCTACTAATGTCTACGATTCCTCTTGTTCCGATGTAACGTGATATAGGAAGAGTTAACGAATGCCAGTCCTATTGTAACTCGTGGATGAGGCTAAACCAGAAGCTTGATTTTTAACATTTTTAGATAAAGGGTAATAACGATATTCCATTTGACTATCACCCACATTCACCATTTTACCACCCTTCCCCACACCCCAGTCTCCCGCGCCATTTATACCTCCGCCACTCTGTCATTCAATTCTCTAATCCATGTTAACTTCCACCGAAAATCCATGTGTATCCCTTCCCTCGCCCTTTCAACCCCTCGCCATCTCCAATACATTGCCCCTTCAACCCGTTTCATCTGAATAATCGCCGAATTCATTTGCGCTATTGCACAGATTGTATCCACCTCACCCTCTCCCATATCACAACAAATTCGCTTCATCCCATGCCGTCCATATACCACCTGCCCTAAACCCATCATCCATACCATCCACACTAACTCGTCCCGTCCCATCAAGCGCCGTCCCTACACCACCTGCCCTAAACCCATCATCCATACCATCCACACTAACTCGTCCCGCCCCATCAAGCGCCGTCCCTACACCACCTGCACTAGACCCATCCTCTAACTCATCCACACTAACTCGTCCCGTCCCGTCCCATCCAGCGCGGTCCCTACACCACCTGCCCTAAACACATCCTCCACACCATCCACACAAACTCGTCCCGTCCATCCCATGCCGTCCCTACACCGCCTGCCCTAAACCCATCCTCCACACCATCCACACTAACTCGTCCCGTCCCATCCCGAGCCGTCCCTACACCACCTGCCCTAAACCCATCCTCCACACCATTCACACTAACTCGTCCCGTCCCATCTCAATGCTGCCCCTACACCACCTGCCCTAAACCCATCCCCCACACCATCCACACTAACTCGTCCCGTCCCATCCCGAGCCGTCCCTACACCACCTGCCCTAAGCCCATCCTCCCCACCATTCACACTAACTCGTCCCGTCCCATCTCAATGCTGCCCCTACTCCACCTGCCCTAAACCCATCCCCCACACCATCCACACTAACTCGTCCCGTCCCGTCCCATCCCGCCCGGTCCCTACACCACCTGCCCTAAACACATCCTCCACACCATCCACACTTACTCGTCCCGTCCCATCCCATGCCGCCCCTACCCCACCTTGCCCCTTAACCCATCCTCTACGCCATTCACCCTTACTCGTCCCGTCCCATCCCGAGCCGTCCCTACACCACCTGCCCTAACCCCATCCTCCACACCATCCACACTAACTCGTCCCGTCCCATCAAGCGCCGGCCCTACACCACCTGCCCTAAACCCATCCTCCCCACCATTCACACTAACTCGTCCCGTCCCATCTCAATGCTGCCCCTACACCCCCTGCCCTAAACCCATCCCCCACCCCATTCACACTAACTCGCCCCATCCCATCCCGAGCCGTCCCTACACCACCTGCCCTAAACCCATCATCCACACCATCCACACTAACTCGTCCCGTCCCGTCCCATCCAGCGCGGTCCCTACACCACCTGCCCTAAACCCATCCTCCACACCATCCACACTTAATCGTCCCGTCCCATCCCATGCCGCCCCTACACCACCTTGCCCCTTAACCCATCCTCTACGCCATTCACACTTACTCGTCCCGTCCCATCCCGAGCCGTCCCTACACCACCTGCCCTAAACCCATCCTCCACACCATTCACACTAACTCGTCCCGTCCCATCTCAATGCTGCCCCTACACCACCTGCCCTAAACCCATCCCCCACACCATTCACACTAACTCGCCCCATCCCATCCCGAGCCGTCCCTACACCACCTGCCCTAAACCTTTCCTCCACACCATTCACACTATCTCGCCCCATCCCATCCCGAGCCGCCCCTACACCACCTTGCCGCTTAACCCATCCTCCACACCATTCACACTAACTCGTCTCGTCCCATCCCGTGCCGTCCCTACACCACCTGCCCTAAACCCATCCTCCACACCATTCACACTAACTCGTCCCGTCCCATCCAGCGCCGTCCCTACACCACCTGCCCTAAACCTATCCTCCACACCATTCCTACTAACTCGTCCCGTCCCATCCAGCGCCGTCCCTACACCACCGCCCTAAACCAATCCTCCACACCATTCACACTAACTCGCCCCATCCCATCCAGAGCCGTCCCTACACCACCTGCCCTAAACCTATCCTCCACACCATTCCTACTAGCTCGTCCCGTCCCATCCAACGCCGTCCCTACACCACCTGCCCTAAACCTATACTCCACACCATTCACACTAAATTGCCCCATCCCATCTCGAGCCGCCCCTACAGCACCTTGCCCCTTAACCCATCCTCTACACCATTCACACTAACTCGTTCCATCCCACCCCAAACCGTCCCTTCACCACCTTGCCCCTTAACCCATCCTCTACACCATCCACACTACCTCGTCCCGTCCCATCCCGAGCCGTCTCTCTCTATATAAAATTCAAGAATACCATTGATACATCGTAACATGTATATTTCAATTCCCTTTGGAAAATCCAATTGAAAGCATTAAACTACAGCAGCTGATTTCTATCATATCGTCTTTTTTCCTTTCGATCTAAATGGCAACATTTAATACTTCTTGATTTTCCTCCTTTCTTTCTTTTGCATATTCAAAAATGCAAAAGACGACAAAACGTTACGTTAAAGGACGAAAAGATTACCCCTCTAGTTAGCGAAGTTAATTATCGTCCTATCGCGAAAATAATATCTATATAAAGATAAAGGACGAGACACGATACTTTTAATTCTCGGATATTCTCGGGACGTCCCACGTGAACACAAATGATATGTGTCCGTATATGAAACATGGTTAACCAATCGGTTATCTCGAATACAGTATTGTCATTGTAATGTTTGGTATGTTACTATTTACTCCGATATCTCGACTAAATGAAGGAGCAGTAAACATATACTCGATTATCAGTATGTTTGGATATCTCGAATTCTCTGTTACAAATGTGGGTGTTGTTTATCTAAATATCTCGAATTCTGTTACTAATTTGATAGTTGTAGTTTATATATTTCGAATTCTATTACCGATCGAGTGTTTTTGTATACCCGAATTCGCTGTTATCGACTGAAATGTTGTTTTTGTATACGTCGAATTCTTTGTTACCTATTTGAGTTTCATCCTTGATCGTATTTGCAATAACTATAGTTATGCTTTGTGTCTCAATCCATGTACCAGTGGTCCAGATTGATAACCAAAACCCGGACTTGGCGAGGATCATCAGGGAAATGTTTCAAGGAAACTTTCGGAGTAATGATAACGTAGAATGAGTCACACAAAAGCAGTTACTAATCTTAAAATATTTAATTAGAAAAAGAAACAAGAGACATGTTTCTGGATCACAAACCATTCTAAAATACATTTATCAGCATTTTTTCTTCTTTTCTAGTAGCGTAAATGTTGCGGGTTATATCACTATTTAATTAACACATTTCCAATCACATTTAAACAGAGTAGCTAATGCTCCCCTTGACAGTAATTTGAAACTGTGACCCCTTTGTCAGAATTTCAAATACGAAAAAATATTAAATTAAACAATTATATTAAATAACGTTACCATGAATTTGGAATTGGAGTAGGTTAATGGGATATGAGGATATGCAGAATAAACAATTTTTGTTTTAAACATATAAATAAATGTCTCTGATTTGAAAATGGAAAATGGTAAGTTATTCTTTGGATACTTTAAAACATACAGTAGTTTACATTTTTTCTTAAAAGCGCATTACGTTTTTTCCCAGTGTCAAGGAAATCGCGTAAAGAAATCGAAATCTTCTTTTTAATGATAAAATTACTAGAGTCCAGATTAAAAAATCAAAGGCGCACGTGATCATGTAGACTTTGAGAGCTGTATTTAATTCCCCAAATCTAGTTAGGATTCCAAGTGGGAGACATCGAGTCTTAAAATCCTCTTGTATTTCTAACCTTATTTATTATTCAACACAATTCATTATAGCGGTTCATTCCAACAACTTTAACCTTATAAATAGTCTCTTTTACGCAGTCATCTTAACCAAATTAGACTCGTTAATTTGTCAGACTTTAACAGTATTCGGTAGTTTTTGGACAGTATCTTTGGTTTCACCTTCTAGAATTTGGCTACCGTAAACAACATTGTTGATTCTCTTAATCACCTTAAAATCAACGACTAACTATAACAACCAGAACATCTCGGTCGATCCTTAGAATTGTAGCCAACAGAGGTGGTCCGAACACTGTGACATCGGAAACACAAACATGAATAACCTTGGCCCCAATTCAGTAGCGGTTGACATTTAGCTTTTGTTTTGATCAAATACATGATCTTGATATAGAATAAATTAACGAAAAGAAATAACAAAGAACTCTTTTGGACTGAACTAGAGTCTCAACAATGGCGGTACACCGAGAGAGCTATAAGTCCAATTCAACGACAAATCGAATTGGCGCGTAACCATCTTAACCCAACGCTCTTCGTCCCCGCTATATTCCTCAAGTCTTTTGACATTAACGATGTTTTGTGAATGCCCCCACATACGATAGATAGTTTACAACAAAGAGGTTCATAACTTGATATATTGCGCCAGTATTTCGCTAACTAGGGGAGTTCCTACAGCATCTCGTGCGGGAAAATTCAATCAAGTCGGACACACTGACATATATATCATAGTGATGGGACATCGAATTCCTGCCGTGACTCAATAAAGCTCACGTACAACACCTGCGCCTTAGATTTTAAATTGAAATTTGATTTCAATAAATATTTTATAACTGTATAGAAGACAATTGATGTTTGATTCTATTAATAACGGTGACTACTTCCTCCTCAGTCAAAAGGCGCCCACGTGTAAGGGGTATATAGAATGGGTTATAGTCAATTTGCCGGAACACCATCAAGACAGTATTGGTTCTGTGTACCAAATGCGTAGCGAATCTAAACCTTTAATGTACGCCATGCTTTTACGACTTAGCATTTGAGATACTTTATGGATTACCCAGAGTGCACCTCAGTGGTTGGTTTATCCATTGATTAACAATTTAATTTCTTGCCCAATCCTTAAAAAATGCACCCGATGAATTAAAAAAAGTCTCTTGTATACATTGAAATAAATAAGATGTTTTGATGGGGTTGTTTTTACACCACCCATATATTTCCTAATTAACATAGCTACATTGTACATTATGTAAGAATAGCGTAATTGTGTTATTTTGTATGAAATAACGGGAACTCATCTTACTTCCTCTATTGTTTCCCTCCCTAAACTGGTTTGTACATACTTAGACCTATATAAGGAGTTATCTATCTATGTTAGTCAATTAGCAGAGTGGTCGGAACATAGACAGAAGACTCGTTACAGCGCATATCACTTGAACGGACACTTGTCGTTATCTCGCCCCTGTGCTAGAGTGTACGGGCGTCTAAAGTAGGCATTAACGGCCTCTCCTCTAGGGAGAGAAATGTCCCACGTTTTAACAAATTGCTGCTAATGAAAGAAGTTATACAATACGATAAAAAAGTATATCAGCCCTTGTTAAAAAATTCGATTGACGACGTCTAATTAGGTGTTATATGTTTGTATGTAAAATAAATGAAAGATAAAAATACATTTGGGTAGTTGGCAGGTTTCTTTAAAAGTATATATATTTATATAAAGTGACTGATATATCCACTGTTTATGATAGAGCTTCAAGCGATGATGCGCCAGTCCATTTGAGTCATAGCAAGTGGGCTTGTTCTTTTTCACAGTGAATACGGCGTTTTGATTGGTCTATTAAATAAGAAAAAAAACCCCGTTATTTTCATACTAGAATAATTATTCATTCTGTTTTCACACCAAAATATGATATTTCAACTGTTTCGTAATTATCCAAATATTTGTTTAATATTGGGAAAGTAAGTAAGTAAAACATTAAGTTATTTGAATAGGATTATTGAAAACATCAATTCACTCCAAAGCAAAAACAGATTGATCTTTTTCTTTCTAACACACGGTTCTTTTCATTTGGAAAATCATATTAGCAGACCTTTTACATTTATAATTTGAACTACAGCTGTATATAAGTCCCGAAGAGAGCACCATATTTCCGTTAAAGCCGATTTGCAGGTACCGAGAATCAAGGATAGTTCATATACGACCAGTACATACATGTATGTAGTTATAGGAAAGCGATCACAATCATCTCCATGTTATATCGCAAGGACAAACCTCCAAGGGACAGGAAGGACAATGGGGACAGTAACGATATCATTCACCAATTGTAAGTGTAATTGTTTCTTTATGGCAAACGATAGCATTTGGTTATTGGAAGAGGATCTCAGTTGTTTCCATGTTATATCTCAGGGAGTCATGATCAGTCCCCGGGGATAAGGTCGTACCCCAAGCCGGTCCTAATAGCATGAGTTTGTCCGTCTCTAAATGCCTTACAATCGCAGATATGGTATCAAACTTTTACTTTATTCACACATAATGTACTTATAAGACATATCGCAACGTTTCAAGACCAACTGGTCTCTTGTTCAAGCTGTGACTAAGTGAGGGATTTGTGTTAGTTACCTGATAAGTACCCATGGAATGCAGCCCCAAACTTTGGTAACGGTATATATGTAGGCGACATTCTAGAAATAGTAAAAACGCAGCATTGTATTGCCTAACAGATCACACGAACTGAGTGGACAAAACAAAATTCATTTATTTACCCACGAGAAGGAAATGGACGGGTCCATACCATTGTTGGACACGCTCATCGTCCGCAAAGAAAACGGCACCATACAACTATTAATTATCGCAAACCGACACATGCCGATCAGTCTTTTGCCTTTAATTCACACCATCCACTACCACACTACACCAAAAGCTTGGTTCCGTACACTCCTTCATATGTGCAGCAACATCATCACAGAACAGGCCGATACAAGCACATAAAATACGCACTCAACTGCTGTGTATACCCCGACTGATCAATTAACAAAGTTTAAAAAGCGGTAAAAGAAAAGACAGATCATAAAAAAAACACAGTCTGATGAAAAGAGATGAGTGCTGGGTCAAAATTCCCTACGTGAAGAGGACGTCTGAGGCGTTTGCCCGGGTGACGAGGAAACACCAGTTCAGCATCCCGATGAGACCATTGACACCACCCAGACAGTGACTTTTACACTCCAAAGACAAGAATGATATTCTAGAAAAACAGGATTTGTATGCAAAATTCCGTAGGAAAACTGGGAGGGAATTTGGTGCAAGACTTAAAGAACACTAAAAGGATGTAGAAAAAGGGAACAACACCAATTCTATCAGAAATATATGCAAAAAAGTACCATAAATATGATCGCATTCAATGTAAGTTAAGAATTGTGACATGGCTTAAACTCACCAATCCTATGGACCAGATGAGTATACAGCATAAAGCAATGTAGAGACATGGGCCCGTATTCATGAAACCGTTCACATGCTCAAACTCAGATTTTGTGCTAAAGCCAATTTCTCGATGCGCTGATAAATCTACACTATTTCACATTTTGAAAATGATATGGAAGAATTACCGGAGAGATTTGAAGAAGAATATCATTTTCAGAATTTACACCTGACCATTTTATCATGTCATTTGATTTGAGCGAGTTACAAGAAAGTTGGTTTGAATACAAAATCCATGCTTGAGCATGAAAATGGTTTCATGAATACGGGCCCTGAATTACTTTTGAGATATTTGAGTTTCGTGCATGTTCCTTTTCTATAACTGAGAAATAAGATAAAAAACTTTTAGTTAATCAGCCGTTTCCTCCATATTGCGAAAATTTGAATCCCCGTGATATGCGTTTTTTCTCTCTCGTAATTTCCTGATTATGGAGAACAGAACAAGTAGACCGGAAGTGAATTTTGAATTCTGTGAAATACCCTTTCTTGTGCGAGCATTTTTTTTTCTTTTACGTTAATAAGAGTTGTATGCTTGTCCTTTTCCATTCATTGCAAGCAAAACAAAATGCCAAAACGACAGTTTTATACATTGATCTGTATCACCCTACCAATGTACCCCATGTGGTGATTTGTTTTCTCTCGGCGGTCTGACGTAGTTGTGAAGCCTGTAACGGTTGACATTGATGTACAAAATCTTCGTATTTTATCTGTGTTTCTTTGACGTCAATCTTTGTATATATGGATGCTTGTCTCGTTGGCCGCCATCTTCCCGTTGCCAAGGTCAGAGTTACATAGATTAGGTTATAGTTATATATAAGGTGCACCCGATTAATAGTTATTACTTCAATAGAGTATATCTATCTTTTCCATCACATTGTGCAAGCGAATCTCAAACAAAAAAACTCGCACTGAAACATGTCTCCAATATATATATCGAAACCGGAACTGTTTGTCTTTGGTATGCAAATCCGATCTAGCTGTCAAAGATGAAAATGTATTTTTGTGTGTTTCCGGTAAACACTGGCTGTCGGAAAGGCCCGAGTGACGTGGTTTCCTTCAGCAAAACAGATACAAATGATATCAAGTTATGAAATTGACATCTGCCATATTTGCTATCCCCTGGAAGACAGAAGTAGGAACAAACTGTTAACTTCCGCTGGTGTTGTAAATTATTTATTCGCTGCCACGGCATTTGATTTTTAAGTTGTGACTATTTTGTTACTTCCGTCGTTGTTTGATGTTCATTTATGAAGCATGTCTGTCAGACCGTTGTTTTTCAGATAGCAAAGGTTACAGCAAAAGATATTTAGAATAACGACTTTCTTTATTAATGAATCTGAGAAAGTTTCAATAATCTAGAAAAAGGTCTTTGTTTTTTTTATCATAAAATATGGAATACAGTTTCTTACACCAAATAAACGGAAGTTGCCCTCCTGTCGGCATATCTGTGAGAAATTAACATTGCTCCTCGAAAATTGTATAGCTGATGAAAAGTTTGTGAATCGCTTTTGCCACTTCCTCCTATATTTGAACAAAATATTTGTTTGAGGACTTTGCAAAAGATTCTGTTCACAAACAAAACATACTAATGGTATCGGATAGAGTATGATGCTTCAGTTAACATATGATACATCTAAAAATGTTCCGAACGAACGCAGCGCAGCGCGTGAGAGCAACCTGCAATTAGCACCAAGCTGCCAAGGTCATGTTATATATGGTATCGTAGGTATACCTTGATCTAGTCAGAAACAGTTATCAGAGTTACAATTATAGTTAACGCTCTCTGGCTATTCACCTGGTTCATTCATTTATAGCGTGTCGTATTTCGACCTTATAGCAAAATGAGTAAGTCACTGTAACCCGGTAGCATATTGATATGTGTTTATCACGATGTACTAATGTGTTCGCGGAAAACGCTTGAAACGTTTCATTCTAATACACAATTATGATTAATTAATGGTGTGTATACCGCCATATCACGTGTAATTCCGTTGACCTTGAAATTTCGTTTTATCTGATGGCAACTCATTACCGGTGTTAACGAACAGATACTGGCTTACTTGTGCTTTATTTACGGTCTCTTGGAAACTGACATGTGTGACGCGGCCTCGAGGTGTACGAATATTGACCCATATACCTCACATCACTCAAATTCATTCATAACAGACAAAAAAGGAACCAAAATTATACGTTTTTATCACACAATAAAACAAAGACGGAACTACACTTTGCCTCAGTTTTGTATCGTGTGGAAGGGGAGATGTTTTATACATATGTCATTAAAAGGCTTTGGAACCTACCAATCCATGGTCAGTGCAATTTTCTCTGATCACAATTAATGCTAAGTTGTATATTATCTTCCAATCCATTTTCATCTTCATTCCGTTTCATAATAGCATCGTCTAATCGAAGGCGTGCCAAGTAAGAATCATTATGTAGGCATTTGATGATGAGCCCNCTTGAATATCAAATTGGAATGATTAGCTATCGAAATTAATAAATAGGATTATCATGAAATATGTGTACACACATTTAGGAAATGTACACAAGAAACGTCTACAGTGCCGTGAAATGTGACACCCGAAATTTGCGTAGTTGTTCTACAATCCTATGTATTACCTTTGTTAATGATATGCAACCATTATGATATTTCGCATGACTTAATTTGTTGTCTTTCTTCCCCAGACAACATCTGTGTCGGTCTCAGTCCTCACACTGAGTGCTATATCGGTGGAGAGGTACTTCGCCATTTGTCAACCTCTCAAGGTCCGGCTAACCACCAGGACGATTATCAAGATCATTGTGGCGATATGGATAGCAGGAATGGCGGCGTCTGTACCGGAAGTACTATTCAATAGGCTATGGGAATCAGTTCCGGGTCAGGTCACGAAATACCTTGTTCACTGTAGAAAGGACTGGTCGCTTGTCTACGACAACAATTACCAGTTATTTATTCTGGTGGCGCTCTACTCCATTCCTATATGTCTCATGGCCTTCACGTATTCCGTGATTTCCCGCCAATTATGGAAGAACGATATTCCTGGAACAGCCGAAACTAGTAAGTAGCATTTGTTTCCACCTTCACCACCATATTTGTATTTCAGTCTACGGATATTGCTTTCAGACCGTTCGACTGTTAGGCAACCTTTTACGGATAATTGCGAATGATCAGAAATATGATTAGACCCCTTAAACGGTTAATTAGGTCTCGAAGATCGTCGAGACATTGGAAAACAATTTAGCGTTTCGTTAACGTGTGAGCTGACTTTGATTACAGGACTCGATCAACAATTAACACTTTATTATTATCCCCGCAAGAGTTCAACTCTCTGAAGTGAAATTCAAGTGTTCTTTCATTATTAAGAATTTAACAGGCTTCATATGTAACAAAGCTTGATACTTCTAAAAGCTTTGTGTCACAATTATTTTACTGAAGTTACACGACGTTCAACATGATCCGATCATGTCAAAAAATACTTCATTTTGTATATCACAGTTATAATAGACCGACTGTATATAGGTTACAGAATTTTGTAATTTCGATTTTATTCTGCTATAATGGTCTTAAATGATCACTAATCAGATATTGTAATTTACACTTTCCGAGGATAAAGCAGGAGAGGAAATACCAAGAGTAAAGTTTAGGCAAAGTAATACCAAAGGACAAGCCACGGTTTGATGGACATACGAACATTCTCTGATTCTCATTCCCCGTCTCAGTCCTATCCTCTACTCAGTCCTATCCTCTACTCAAGTCACCAATATGGTCCTTTTCCATTCCCCTCCTTCTCTTTAAACCCATTCATCACTTTCTGAGAACCTCTCGAACCCATTGTCCCCATGACGACCCTCCTATTGACAAATCCCCAACCCCTCTGACCTATAAAAGTATTTCACCTTATTATTCCGATAGCCCTCTCGAAAATGTTCTTTCTGAAAAACACCCTTCAACCCATCTCTGCAACTCCGTTGCATCTCGCTCTGCCTCAACATCCATTTTCCCAGCCTTCTCTACAAATCTATTTAATTCCTTCATCGAACTGACCTCACCCCTCACCTCTTTCCCTCTTTGAAACTCTTTACGGTTTTGCTAAAGTCTTTGGTATCTTCATTTGAAGACGTCCTAAAATTCCACCTTTAGACTTAAATCTTCAGCCACACTAAGTGTATTTTACTTCCAAATAAAATGCAAGTAATAATATTACATTAGACATGGAGTCCTTTGCCACTAATTAAAGGGTAGATAAAATGTATACGCTCTTTGATGATGAGGTCACTTTTAAAGACTTTTGATTTCGAACGGTTCAATGTCCAAGAGTTTTTTCTAATGGAGTCTACATATATTTATGATCAAGTTTAGAACATTACCTCTGAAATGCTGGCTATGTCTGACAACTCACAGGCTATGTTTGGACACTGAGTAGGTGTATTGGAATTCTTATAACATGACGCTGTCTTAAAAGCTTCTAGACGACGGCCGAAACAGTTCCTGTATTTACTATCAGTAGATCTCTTAATTGATTTGACAATAAATCAATAATGTGTACCGCGGCAATCATATATTGATCTGTTTTAAAAAGTGGGACAAATCTGTACCGTTACAGTTGTTAATAATAATACGTATTATATTCATATCAATCCCTATCCAAGCTCTTTCCCACAAATACTTAATTATTGTTACTTAATAAGCAAAGCTGAAGTAAACAAGCACCAGAATAACGTGTTTTGGAGTTAAACTGTATCCGGCAAATGCAAAAACATGGAAATAAATTTCCGGAAAATTCCAAAAATAAATACGTTTACGTGTTTGGTCGTTATATATCACTTAAGAAAATGGAAAATGTCAAAATGGCATGACTTGCGTTCAAAAAGTAGTGAAGGCTAGGATTTCGAAAGATTTGTTAACACATGGAAACCAGCATCTGCCAAATAATATTTATTTTGTTTGGATTTTTTTTCAATTTTAAAACCTACACATTTTCCACATTTTTGCGTGTTTTTTTTCTATAATTCTGAATTTTATATCAGTGGGTTGTAGCTGAAGTGTTATATTTGTACTACATTGTACATTAAGTAAAAACTAAATAAAAAATAAAATAGATAAAAGGAGTTGTTGTTAGATCAAAACCGTTTTGACATTTAGCACGTAGAAGATTAATACTTCACATTTTCATATCAGTCTGTCGTATTACGAATAGTTAGAAACCAACTCACTCCTGAAAATAATTATCCGAGAACTCTTACGTCAGAAGTAGCGTGTGCAATACCCATGGTTTGTTTTGACGTAGGAGTTTGAGAGATTATCAGTTTAAGTCTCCATTTAGCAGCGTTTACATTTAATCTAGTTAATTATCAATGCAGCCTATCCTTTGACTTGTTTTCTGTGGCTCACATTTGTCAGGTCTGCCGGAAAACATGTTCGGTTTGAAAATGTATGCACGTCACGCTCATAATGAATTTGTTTTATTCAGATACTTTAAACGCATTAGATTGACTGGTGTAGTGTTGAGAGGTCATTAAACCAATCACGTCATGGGATTGAGAATCATTAACGTTAACATTGTCTGGCGTTGTTGTCCTCGCCACTGGTAGATCTTACATTAACGTTAGCATTGTCTGTCGTTGTTGTCCTCGCCACTGGTAGATCTTACATTAACGTTAACATTGTCTGGTGTTGTTGTCCTCGCCACTGGTAGATCTTACATTAACGTTAGCATTGTCTGGCGTTGTTGTCCTCGCCACTGGTAGATCTTACATTAACGTTAGCATTGTCTGGCGTTGTTGTCCTCGCCACTGGTAGATCTTACATTAACGTTAGCATTGTCTGGCGTTGTTGTCCTCGCCACTGGTAGATCTTACATTAACGTTAACATTGTCTGGCGTTGTTGTCCTCGCCACTGGTAGATCTTACATTAACGTTAGCATTGTCTGGCGTTGTTGTCCTCGCCACTGGTAGATCTTACATTAACGTTAACATTGTCTGGCGTTGTTGTCCTCGCCACTGGTAGATCTTACATTAACGTTAGCATTGTCTGGCGTTGTTGTCCTCGCCACTGGTAGATCTTACATTAACGTTAGCATTGTCTGGCGTTGTTGTCCTCGCCACTGGTAGATCTTACATTAACGTTAGCATTGTCTGGCGTTGTTGTCCTCGCCACTGGTAGATCTTACATTAACGTTAGCATTGTCTGGCGTTGTTGTCCTCGCCACTGGTAGATCTTACATTAACGTTAACATTGTCTGGCGTTGTTGTCCTCGCCACTGGTAGATCTTACATTAACGTTAGCATTGTCTGGCGTTGTTGTCCTCGCCACTGGTAGATCTTACATTAACGTTAACATTGTCTGGCGTTGTTGTCCTCGCCACTGGTAGATCTTACATTAACGTTAGCATTGTCTGGCGTTGTTGTCCTCGCCACTGGTAGATCTTACATTAACGTTAGCATTGTCTGGCGTTGTTGTCCTCGCCACTGGTAGATCTTACATTAACGTTAGCATTGTCTGGCGTTGTTGTCCTCGCCACTGGTAGATCTTACATTAACGTTAGCATTGTCTGGCGTTGTTGTCCTCGCCACTGGTAGATCTTACATTAACGTTAACATTGTCTGGCGTTGTTGTCCTCGCCACTGGTAGATCTTACATTAACGTTAGCATTGTCTGGCGTTGTTGTCCTCGCCACTGGTAGATCTTACATTAACGTTAGCATTGTCTGGCGTTGTTGTCCTCGCCACTGGTAGATCTTACATTAACGTTAGCATTGTCTGGCGTTGTTGTCCTCGCCACTGGTAGATCTTACATTAACGTTAGCATTGTCTGGCGTTGTTGTCCTCGCCACTGGTAGATCTTACATTAACGTTAACATTGTCTGGCGTTGTTGTCCTCGCCACTGGTAGATCTTACATTAACGTTAGCATTGTCTGGCGTTGTTGTCCTCGCCACTGGTAGATCTTACATTAACGTTAGCATTGTCTGGCGTTGTTGTCCTCGCCACTGGTAGATCTTACATTAACGTTAGCATTGTCTGGCGTTGTTGTCCTCGCCACTGGTAGATCTTACATTAACGTTAGCATTGTCTGGCGTTGTTGTCCTCGCCACTGGTAGATCTTACATTAACGTTAACATTGTCTGGCGTTGTTGTCCTCGCCACTGGTAGATCTTACATTAACGTTAGCATTGTCTGGCGTTGTTGTCCTCGCCACTGGTAGATCTTACATTAACGTTAGCATTGTCTGGCGTTGTTGTCCTCGCCACTGGTAGATCTTACATTAACGTTAGCATTGTCTGGCGTTGTTGTCCTCGCCACTGGTAGATCTTACATTAACGTTAGCATTGTCTGGCGTTGTTGTCCTCGCCACTGGTAGATCTTACATTAACGTTAGCATTGTCTGGCGTTGTTGTCCTCGCCACTGGTAGATCTTACATTAACGTTAGCATTGTCTGGCGTTGTTGTCCTCGCCACTGGTAGATCTTACATTAACGTTAGCATTGTCTGGCGTTGTTGTCCTCGCCACTGGTAGATCTTACATTAACGTTAGCATTGTCTGGCGTTGTTGTCCTCGCCACTGGTAGATCTTACATTAACGTTAGCATTGTCTGGCGTTGTTGTCCTCGCCACTGGTAGATCTTACATTAACGTTAGTATTGTCTAGCGTTGTTGTCCTCGCCACTGGTAGATCTTACATTAACGTTAACATTGTCTGGCGTTGTTGTCCTCGCCACTGGTAGATCTTACATTAACGTTAGCATTGTCTGGCGTTGTTGTCCTCGCCACTGGTAGATCTTACATTAACGTTAGCATTGTCTGGCGTTGTTGTCCTCGCCACTGGTAGATCTTACATTAACGTTAGCATTGTCTGGCGTTGTTGTCCTCGCCACTGGTAGATCTTACATTAACGTTAGCATTGTCTGGCGTTGTTGTCCTCGCCACTGGTAGATCTTACATTAACGTTAGCATTGTCTGGCGTTGTTGTCCTCGCCACTGGTAGATCTTACATTAACGTTAGCATTGTCTGGCGTTGTTGTCCTCGCCACTGGTAGATCTTACATTAACGTTAGCATTGTCTGGCGTTGTTGTCCTCGCCACTGGTAGATCTTACATTAACGTTAGCATTGTCTGGCGTTGTTGTCCTCGCCACTGGTAGATCTTACGGCGACACTGTTTACAGTCTTCAATTTTTAAGAAGAATTCTTTTTATGGAATCTTTATATTAAAAAAACGAATTGATTATTAAATCCTAATTTCAAACACGTTATGTATAATTAGATGTAGTAATACTGAAGAATCTTTGACACTGGAATCTATATAAATGTATATGAAAATATGATTCAAATAGGAACACCATTTTCTCACTAACCATTAAGTTTGTCCGTTTCCCCTCCTTGCCCCTTTCCACCTTCCCTTCCAACTTGTAATTCGATCGTACAGGAGATATTTTTTATCGTCATTTAAAAGATTACTGTCAATTCCACAGAAATATACGGGGCGTCGATCTGTTTGGTCCACGGCACAGATTACTACTTCGCTGAAAAACTCCTTTCTGCATTGTCACAATTTCAACGATATAACTGAATATCGAATGTCTGTCTTAAGTAACGGTGAAGATGATGAAAATTAACCGAGGCTAATTTTTCTTGTATTGCTTTCCAGTTTCTTGTGATTGCCTTCCTACTCAGTGGAGATATTGAGATGGATCGTGACATCAACAAAGGATGTTAAAAAGACAAACACCTGTTATATTACATAACTTTTTTCTGATACTTTCGGTATTTTTTCCATTCTAATGCTTCAAATGCCTTAGGGGACATAGGGGGATAAGATTGAAGATGATTGAAAAAAGACTGGAGCTCTTATACAATTTCAGGTACAATTGTATTTTCCTTGATAATAAATTGGAGCCCAATGCAAAAGTAGGTGACTGCTGCCAAATTCTTTCCCATCTACGTACCAATGTGATGGTGATGAAGATTCAAATGGAAATCTCTATTGTTTGTTTACAGTTTTAAAATCAAGACAAGGATTAATAGAATCTATCACTCCTGTGTGATATAGACAGAGATATCTCATCCCGAGGGTTGAGATATCTCTGTCTATATCACACAGAAGTGATTGATTATTTTTCTCCCACATTTTCGTACCGTAAAAATACCTCCACTGCGAAGTTGTATTTTTGACCCCGATGCACCGTACTATCATCAATGGCGCATGAATACACGCATAGCCGCTGTACTGCAAATGTGTGTAAAAAAAATCCGCAACGTCAATAATAAATAGAAGTCATAATTAAATTTAGATATTTTATACATTAGTAGTATTAGCAACGTTATATTGTATATTAACATTTTTTGTCATAAGATTAAGCGATATAGTGTCTTTAACGAAAACACACAGAACTAATTGCACTCCCTGACTTCACGCTTCGAAAAGTTCACTCGGAGTCAGAATACAACACCCTCGGTCGTTTCGTTTTGGGGGCTGACATCGTTGTGTTATTGTTTATAGTTATGTTAAAGGTTCCTCCAGTGATTGTTGTGCCTTGGAAGATACTTGGGATTTCACATTCATTGGATTTTAATTTACGAACGCGTTCAGGTTCGCACAAGGACATGCTGTTGTGCGCTGTAGTCACATGTGTAATATTTGTTGACTGTTCGTTTGACATTGGCCGATGTGAGGTAGGTGCACTAGACCCAGTGTGTCGTCCTAAGTCCGTTTGTACGGTTTTATTTGGNNCGCCTCTCTCGTACCTGCGAACTGATGACTGGAAATCAAACTATACCCATATCTATGACGTTTTAAATACCTTTCAAACGAGCCAAGCATCCCTCTTAAGTAACTGGGTTGATACTCGCTACCATCTTTCTGTCGTACACAAATTAAAAATTTTGAAAGGTGCGAATCGAGTTCGGTAGTTGGGATTTGGTGCATTTGGCGCAATTCGTTTACGTCGTTCAGAAAATGTTCAAACAGTTTCATATGACAAAGAGTTTTCTTTTTCGTGTTAATATTCTCGTTTTGGTCCACAAAGTTTCTTAAGTCATTTTCGTCCATGTTAACAAATCTACCGGCAACGCGTGGGGCTGTGGCAGTCGCCGTCTGCTGAGGAGAGCCCGGGGGCGCCGGGGTTGTATGTGATCGTCGGGGGGTCAACATTGATTCAGATTGTCCCTGCTCTAACTCATGTAGCATTGCCTGTGTTTCTGCATGGGATATTTCACTCAGATATTTGCTCACATCAAAATCAAGCATATCAAACTCAAGTTCGTCGTCTGCTAGCCCTTTTACCAATTCATGCTTCGACGCTGTAACGATAGTACCGTTACCAAATAATTGCACTTTGTACATAACATACGTTCCTAATGGTTTAACTTCATCTACAATTCTTCCCTTTTCACCATTTCTTCCTACGGTAACACATTCGCCTATTTTGAATTGTCGGGATGTTGAGCTTGCCATTATACAGTGTTTGTTTACATGTGTATTACATGTGTGTAAAAGGTTATGATGTAATCGTTTTTGCTGAAAGTGCACAGGGTCACAGGTCATGGTGAAAGAAGTGCGTTGTCTGTGACGTAATAGCGCGTGTCAGCTGTCTTGATCGAGGTAGATCAAGACAGGTTTATCTTTTCCCTACCAAAAACGGAAATGAACCTGTGAAGGGTGGGAGAAAATGTAATGCTCTTCCAAATATTTAGTCAGTCCGCCATCTTAATACGTTTCTAAGTGGAGATGCAGATCTCTGATTGCAGCCATCAGTTCCATTACTTTCTGTACAGTCTCTGTCTATAATGACTACGGGTTTACTTTTTTTGTTACACGTGTTGCCTATTCCGTCTTTGCGTATTGCAGGGTTATCTGCTCTTGTGAGCAGGTATTGATTGTTACGTCATTTGTTTGTGAGAGTAACGTCTTCATTTTTTTTTTTAGAAAACGACGTAATTTTCACACACAAACCAATGACGTAACAATCAATACCTGCTCACAAGAGAAGATTACTCTGCAAAACGCAAAGACGGAATAGTTTTTGTGTATTGTATTGTCGGGAGGGGGCTTAGTAACGTGTCAGAAATGCCCCCATGTTGATAGTTTATGCATTCAAGTAAGCATTATAATTATTTTCCCCCAAAAATAAGATCCTGTACTGTATCATACGATAACACTATCTACACATTCATAAACATGGTGCCAAGAAAGACATAAGGAAATCAAAGGAAAGTGATGGCAACGTTGTACTGGCAAATCAGCCTAGTCTGCGTATACACCTGAACTACTTATCAAGGATGGTAAGGACAGGTCAGTTAAAAGCATTATAGAAAGCCGACGTTTCGTATAACGAAGATTTATCTGATCGGCGACCTTGCCCTAGGCCTGTACGACAACACCTCGTAAAAAGCATGCGAGATGGAGTCGACAGGACTTCCTGAGGAAACAGGTGACAGTCCTGCTCATCTTGCTAATTAAAACCAATGCCGACTATGGAAATATGTCATCAGTTGTTGGTAGTCAAACTGAACACTCGTTTTCTATAAACTATACCGGGTATTGATCCCTGATGACACCTAAGCTCATCATGTCGGTACTTTATACGGGGAAACATTCACCAAAACTTTGGCCTTTCATTTATTTCGCCCTTCACATAAAATGATTATATATAAAGTATGCTGTTTACTTTTTCGTGTTCAGAATAAATTCGCCCTAATTAAGAAGGCGAAGAAGATGAAAATTGAACTGTGGTGAGAACTTCCCAGTAAAATCAGTAAAATCTGAAAATCGAACCCCTTTTATAAAATATAAACTCGATCCGCAAAAATAGAATACCATAGTCGATAAGAAATTCTAGAAGATGGTTTGTATTTAATAATGAATTTAGTTTAAATATATTTTTATTCAAATGAAGCAAAAGGATTTGGGAGGGGGGGGGGGGGGGGGAATATACATGTATAATGCTAATAAATCAGTATTACAAACCTGAATACCAGTATTCTCATTCTTGTCGTATACAATGCCATTAATAAACCCGGTGTGTTTGTCTCGCCAATAATCAAACGTTGACCGCTAGGGGTAAGTAATGTCCACTCAAGCCAAATGAAACCTAACAGACGGTCTACATATCATGTACAATGTATACGTACGGGATGTAATTTTCCAAAATTGACCATAATTTTACCCGAAGGCTGTCTCGATAAACTCGAGTTGGTCGTATGATAGATTCGCCACGGAATGAAGAGCATCAATCTTTATTCCAATCTTTGAGTTTTTATGGAGAGTTTATCTCCTGCCTCGATACAAACAATTGTCTGGTTGATGGATATATCCTAACATTAATTTAAACGAAAAATTAAGTTAATGTTTTGTATCAGATGTCTAAGCCCTTGAAATGACAACAATCGATCATGAAGAAGAAATCTACTTGTGCAGATCACTGAGTATCCTCGGTAGGGATTGAATTGGTTCTTTAGATCAGAACAGAGAGCATACGAAAGGACCGGGTTTCCATGACAGTAAAAACGATAGTTGATTGGCGAGAAACATGTTGTTTTTGTGGATGGCATCAACATTTGACTCCAAGAGCTAGTTTTGTTAAGGAGATAAAATAATTTAAATTAGAAGTAACCAAACGCCTTTCCAAGCAATTGCAGTCATCAATCATTTTCACGATATCTGTTCACGTGACATTACCCCGTTCATTAGTTGAATTCAGTTTTAGACTTTTTATAAGAAACGAGACGAGATCAAAACACCCAATTTGTAATTTTGAGTAAGAATGACGTAAGAGGAATCACAATAAAAGAGGAAGTTACGTGCATGTCTGGCGCGAGCTACAGCATGACAACAAATGATGCGATTTTTGATTTTGCTGATCGTAATATCTAGTGATATTTATATATCTCAAAGGGATTGACTCTGCTATTGGCCTATATTAAACATCACAAAGGGGTTGACTCTGCTATTGGCCTATATTAAACATCACAAAGGGAGTGACTCTGCTGTTGGCCTATATCACAAAGGGATTGACTCTGCTGTTGGCTTATATTAAACATCACAAAGGGATTGACTCTGCTATTGGCCTATATTAAACAGCACAAAGGGATTGACTCTGCTGTTGGCCTATATCACAAAGGGATTGACTCTGCTGTTGGCTTATGTCGCAGAGGGACTGACTCTGCTGTTGGCTTATATCACAAAGGGATTGACTCTGCTATTCGCCTATATTAAGCATCACAAAGGGATTGACTCTGCTATTGGCCTATATTAAACATCACAAAGGGATTGACTCTGCTGTTGGCCTATATCACAAAGGGATAGACTTTGCTATTGGCCTATATTAAACATCACAAAGGGATTGTCTCTCCTGTTCACCTATATCACAAAGGGATTGACTCTGCTATTAGCCTATATTAAACATCACAAAGGGATTGACTCTGCTGTTGGCTTATATCACAAAGGGATTGACTCTGCTATTCGCCTATATTAAACATCACAAAGGGATTGACTCTGCTATTGGCCTATATTAAACATCACAAAGGGATTGACTCTGCTGTTGACTTATATCACAGAGGGATTGACTCTGCTGTTGGCCTATACCTCAAGGGGGTTGACTCTGTTGTTGGCTTATATCACAAAGGGATTGACTCTGCTGTTGGCCTGTATCACAAAGGGATAGACTTTGCTATTGGCCTATATTAAACATCACAAAGGGATTGATTCTGCTGTTGGCCTATATCACAAAGGGGTTGACTCTGTTGTTGGCTTATATCACAAAGGGATTGTCTCTGTTGTTGGCTTATATCACAAAGGGATTGACTCTCTTGTTCACCTATATCACAAAGGGATTGACTCTCTTGTTCACCTATATCACAAAGGGATTGACTCTGCTATTGGCCTATATTAAACATCACAAAGGGATTGACTCTGCTGATGGCCTATATCACAAAGGGATTGACTCTGCTGTTGGCCTATACCACAAAGGGATTGACTCTGTTGTTGGCTTAAATCACAAAGGGATTGACTCTGCTGTTGGCTTATATCACAAAGGGATTGACTCTGTTGTTGGCTTATATCACAAAGGGATTGACTCTGCTGTTGGCCTATATTAAACATCACAAAGTAATTGACTCTGCTGTTGGCCTATAACACAAGGAGGTTGACTCTGCTATTGGCCTATATTAAACATCACAAAGGGATTGACTCTGCTGTTGGCTTATATCACAGAGGGATTGACTCTGCTGTTGGCCGTTATTTTGTTGCTTTAGTATATTATGGCATGGTGTACCTAAGTTACTTATTTAACAATCAATTATCTGTTGCAGCACAAACAGATAAACACATAATAAAGGGGATATTGGCACCTTACCCCATTGGTTGTAGTTCCACATGTTTTGGGACATTTGTAATATGGGTTTTCATTTCTCTGGGCTGTTAGTTACGCTGACGAGTCCTAAATTGACAAAATGACCAAACGTTGCCAGACACAGTTTCATTGTTTGGTATTGTACATCGTCTTAATTAATCTTGGAATAGATGCTCCCTCATTTCAAGTGCTTTCGTTTACTGCTGTGGTTTATATAAAATAAGAAGTTTATGTAGAATACGTACCACAAAGGGATTGACTCTGTTGTTGGCTTATATCACAAAGGGATTGACTCTGCTGTTGGCCTGTATCACAAAGGTATAGACTTTGCTATTGGCCTATATTAAACATCACAAAGGGATTGACGCTGTTGTTGGCCTATATCACAGAGGAATTGACTCTGCTGTTGGCCTGTATCACAAAGGGATAGACTTTGCTATTGGCCTATATTAAACATCACAAAGGGATTGTCTCTCCTGTTCACCTATATCACAAAGGGATTGACTCTGCTGTTGGCCTTTGCTATACATCTCAAAGGGATCGACTCTGCTGTTAGCCTATATCACAAAGGGATTGACTCTCTTGTTAACCTATATCACAAAGGGATTGACTCTCTTGTTCACCTATATCACAAAGGGATTGACTCTGCTGTTGGCCTATAACACAAGGGGGTTGCCTCTGCTATTGGCCTATATTAAACATCACAGAGGGATTGACTCTGCTGGTGGCCTGTACCACAAAGGGATTGACTCTGCTGTTCACCTATATCACAAAGGGATTGACTCTGTTGTTGGCTTATATCACAAAGGGGTTGACTTTGCTGTTGGCCTATATTAAACATCACAAAGGGATTGACTCTGTTGTTGGCCTATAACACAAGGGGGTTGCCTCTGCTATTGGCCTATATTAAACAATTAAACATCACAAAGGGATTGACTCTGTTGTTGGCTTATATCACAAAGGGATTGACTCTGCTGTTGGCCGTTATTTTGTTGCTTTAGTATATTATGGCATGATGTACCTAAGTTACTTATTTAACAATCAATTATCTGTTGCAGCACAAACAGATAAACACATAATAAAGGGGTTATTGGCACCTTACCCCATTGGTTGTAGTTCCACATGTTTTGGGACATTTGTAACATGGGTTTTCATTTCTCTGGGCTGTTAGTTACGCTGACGAGTCCTAAATTGACAAAATGACAAAACGTTGTCATACACAGTTTCATTGTTTGGTATTGTACATCGTCTTAATTAATCTTGGAATAGATGCTCCCTTTATTCCAGTGCTTTCGTTTACTGCTGTGGTTTATATAAAATAAGAAGTTTATGTAGAATACGTACTGTCTATTTGGTATTGACGTCTTGTCTGATCTCTTGTTATCTCTGTGGTTTCCATGCCGTTAGCTTACCACATACTGTTGTACAGCTTCTGTGTCCTACTGGACCTAGCTTAATCTCCCGTCGCCGCCACTGACCACAACGATGTACAATGCATCTCAATGACCAGTACGTTTGTCACCTTACTTAACGCACAGAATATTATCACGTTATCAAATAATGAAAAAATCTCGGAAAAAATCTCTGTTCTCGAGAGAAATGAAATTATTGTCGAGTAAAATTAATGATCACGGAAAAGTGTATAAATGATCCAAAAACAAATATGAAGGTTGCTGTTTTTGAGTATGCCTATAAGAGTGTTTTGCTGTTTTGTCACCACGTCGGTCTTTGTCACGAGGACGTGACATTACTTTGATCTTTATTTACATGACGAGTGTTATCGATGAAGCAGAAAGCGCTTACCCTTCCTGATTTCCTGGTCTTTTTCTCTATGTCCTTGTCAAGGGTCTCCATGTAAATGTTTACTTTTTTCATAATTTTCCTTAGTTTAGATTTCGAGTTTGAATTACCGCTTTGTTGATACGTTGCTATTCTTGAATGCACTGTCATTTGATAATCTTGGAATCTTAACGTCGTTTCAAAACGAATCATATAATTATTTAACATATTTTGCGGCAAAGTCAACTAAGATATTTTTCAGTAAGTTATGAGTACCTCTAAACGTCTTTATATTACTTTAATATCTGACAAGTGTATGCAATCCATATTTTGCCTGCTTCATTTGACAGTTATACCTACGGTATCGAAGTGGACATTGTATAATATAATATTATACGTATATAGTGCTGGATTCTCGATTGCATTTTTAGTAATTAAGTGCATTGATTTATCAGATATTTACATTTACCAAATATATACTGTTCATGATCTTCGGTCGGTTTAAATGTTTTTGAGCACCATTAGTCTCTTGGCAAAAGTACTGGAAGAGGATGATGAACGCAAAATTTCGCAAACAGTTTTAAAACGTGTTATGTTCCACTCGGCGAAATGTCACTTTCCTCCACACATGTCTTCAGTTACAACATGATTAACTCGGCAGTGAAATACAGTGTAGCCCAAAGGAAACAAAGGAAAATATAGACAGAACGTTATAAGATAAATAAATGGTATCACTTATTGCACTATGTATTGTATGTTTTATTTATATTGCTGCTTTATTCCACAGTCATATCATTTAAAATGGCACTGTATCGGTTTCTTTTCAGTAAATTAAATTCATCAAAGTCATAACCAAGGAAAGCCTTCTGATTCATTATCTATTTTTTTTTGAAAAACGAAATACCAGTTAATCCTGTATTTTAGTCTTTCCGAATACTGTTTAATGATAAAGATACAGACCTGTCTCGTATGTATCCGTCTCTAAGACTGCACAGGAATCTGTATGAACAACGTTTTATCGCTGGCGGCTTCGCTAGTTGTTCAATCAAGCCATTATCCAAACCTCTATAATAGTTTCAGTAAATCAGGTTTACAGCCGTATTGTGACACTGAATTCGCCAAAAGCGGATGTAATTAATTTTAAAAAAGATTCTAAAAACATTAAAAGATCTTTTGATCAAACTTGAACATGTTTTGCCTAAAAAAATCTATTTTCTTTTTCCAAGCGGCACACTTCCAAACCTCAGACCAAAATGACGGAACTCATTTTCGATTGCTTGGAAAAGAACATTCTTTTAAAAAAAATGGCACAAGTTGTTACAAGTATAAGATTGGGTAAAATTCAAAATAGCTCTGAGATGGAAAGACTATTTCTGTTTAATATACTGAGGAGGATTTCGTACATATACTTGGATTCCATGTTGACGATAGCTGTGTTTAGATTACAGCAGACTGTCCTCATACCCTGTGAACAAACAACACTCCTCACTTGGCAGACCTGGCTTTCGTTTTCAAAATTATGAGGCTAAATTAATCGAAAACATATGTAAGAACAAGAAACAAAGTTCTTCAATTTCGTGTTTAGATATCAATAATGTGTTTCCTTTGATGAAATATTATTACCCTACCAATCGTTTATAGTACCTTTCCCTTAACTTCAAGAAAAATACGTATTTTCGATGCTCACTTTCTACATGACTAAAACGTATAGCGTATTATAAAAGGATAAACTAAAGTTCATAAAGAGTAATAACATGTTTTATTGCGCAGTCGTGCTTTCATTGGACATTGTCTGTTGTTTTCTTTGATGCTTCCTGTGGTTTTATTTACTCTAAGTTGTACACTGAACGTATATGGAAAGGCGCAGCAATACCTTCAGGTTGTGTATGGACATTTCCCCCCAGAAAGGAAGCATCGTGCTCCTGATGTTTGTAAACACCGTCATCATTGTTAAACATGACATTCGCTCGAGAGGTCAAGAATTTAAGGGCGGTTACGTTTTTTATTGACTGGACGCCAAGATCCCCAGACAGAGGTACTCCTAATGTTTTAATCGCGAAAACTATGTCAAGGGCTCAGAAAAAACTTTCTCTTTTTCGGATTTATATCTGTATACACTATACAGTATATCACTGCCCCGAGACATTACTGTCAACAGAGAGGAGTGGCGGCCACTTGGCCGACTCAGTAGACACACATGTTACGTAAACCTTGTTTATATATCGCCCAACAATTCACCTTATACATAAACTACTGTTCGCATCTAAAATCATCTTAAAAAGAACGTTTCTGATAGACTTAGTAATTTAAATGTCGACTCAAACGTCTTGTAAATAATTCTTAGTGTAGTCGCTTCCGATGTATTTTTACACAGGTTTAATTAAAACCGGAACGTATTTTAGAAGAAGGACACATAATACTGTTAGGAATATTTTTATTGGACGTTTTGACTCTGTGATTTCGAGTATTAGTTTGAATTAAATCGTGTTCGATGCCAATTTTAAGCCTGACATAACATTTAGAACTAAAACTGTAAAGCATGATCTTTCTACAGTCACCTCTACTTCAGCCGTTTACTTCGATCTGAACTTACAATAGGACCAACAGGGTCGGCTTACTTCTAAGCCGTACAGTAGTCGGGACCAACAGGGTCGGCTTACTAAAATGTACTAAGCTCTACGATAAGAAGGACAACTTCGATTTTCCGATCGGTAACTCTCTGTTTCTTGATAGTAACATCCCTTCGTCCCAACATATGTCGTCTACATTGCACTGTTGATTCGGTATTCCAAACTTAGCTCCGAACATCATTTCCGTTACATAAGTCGTTTACCCTTTCAAACCACCTGATTTAATATTCCTAGTACTTTTTTAGGGTCTTTATGCTCATTTTTCATTTGTCCAAATTTCCCGCTAGTTTTATCAATTATGAGTTCGATTTGTGGTATTCTCATGTGCGTTCAGCTATTTAAATCATGGAAACTGTACAATCTTCAAATTCCGACATTTGTTTTGAAGGACTGTCAGATTCGGGGCTATGTATTTACATTGATTTCATGTTTCCTCAATCTTTACTATTTTCTTGCATTAATCCATTCTCTCAGCAATTCATTCAGCCATTTACTAAATCTAACAGTTCCATCACTATGGATTAGATGGACACTTTATGAAATTTCCCTTAGCCGAGAATACACTTTGTACAGAGCAACTTTGTTAGAAATGTCTGTTTGGAGCCAAAGTTAAAGGTATTACACGTCTTTTCCTTATTTTTGTACAGATCACGTGTGTTCCCGTTCCGGTTCCACCATTTCCGGTCCAGAGAGCCAGCTCCATTCACGTCGTCGAGCTGCCAAGATGTTAATGACGATAGTGGTGATATTCGCCGTGTGTTATCTACCTGTCCACATCCTTAACCTGATCAGGTAACGTGTAACCGTGGATTGCGGTTTCAGAACCGACTGAAAAAAAATATGTGATAACGAGAGAGATTATGCTGCTCATTGTTAAATAAAGTTTACTGTTAGGGATTATTAGTACCATATACAGTCGGGGAAAGATATCTGAACCTTTATAAAATCTGAAAGGATATATTGTTTAATTAACCTTCTCTCTTTATGGTCTGGTTATGTGTGATGGGTAATGATGTATTTATATGGAGAGTAATGTTCTGTACGGGGACTTTATTGATATCTCGCTTTGAAGTAAATCACTAAGACAAAGTCGTTTATGTCGTGAGGGCAGGCCACGAAACATAATTTTTTTTCTAGAAAAAGTCATGACCATTCCTCTACTAGACAATAGAATAAGACATATAGTCAATATGTACCGTCCGGTAAATGTTTCTTTATTCCTATGTCCATTTAAAGGTTCGTGCACTTTTCTCCAGAGTACTCGATTTTTCGAGCAGTTTTATACGACATATTAAGGTCCATACAACCTCGAGTTCACCCCATCAAATGTCTACAGTTGTTAAAAATGGTATGTTGTAGGTTTACAGATTCGTTCCGCGGTGTAGATGAGACTATCATCATCAACATTGCCCTCATCTCCCACATCCTCTGTTACGTCAACAGTGCGATTAACCCTGTCATCTACAACTTCATGTCTGGTATGTATAGAAAATTGTAATGGACATTTAATTGGCACTTCGTATTTGATTTTTGAGCAAACATGCATAATAAAACATCATTGCTTTTACCATGATGTGGATGTTGTTTTAAGATTCTTCCATTTGTATATGAACTACATACCTGGTAGTTTGTAATGAAATATGAGGTCGTCAACAGACAAAGAATGACATAAAATTAATGCTCAGACAAAGTGTCCTAGATGTCGACGTTGTATTTAAAGTCTTAAAAGAACATTTAGGGTGATGCCGAAGGTCGGATGTTCTATATAAAACAATGTCGGACATATGACATCACTGTAAAGAATCTAAGCAAAAATCTATCAACTCAAGGATTGTTTCTTGCAACTTTTGAGAGAAGTTGATATTCATAAAGAGTAAATCATTGACGTCTGGAGAGAAATGTGTTTGTATGTTTATGCGTAACTTGTTTTGAATCCTACGGAGACAACCAGATCTGAGAATCTATTATAGCCGACATGCAACTTTCAGCACCCAATCAATTCTTTGAGACTTTGTTTTATTTCTTTTGCAAGGAATTTATTACCCAGAATTTAGCGTCAACTCTCTAGACATCACCTCGGTAGAGTTAATTTTGCCATATCAAACTGCAGTTTTTCCCTTAAAAGGCAGATGGTCGTTGTGCATTACCTTAATGGCGCCTGTCCGTCTGTCTGTCGTCCTGTGAGGAGAATTGGCGGCAGGTGAACGCCTGGTTGGTATGCATGTCTTTATGGGAAGGAAATTAGTTATCTCTACACTTCGAGTCAAGTTAATGCTTTATTTTACGACGACCGCATAACTTAACACCCGAGGGTCTACAAGCAAACAAAGTCTTAGAATTGATTCTGATTTGATTTATACTGGGAACAAACGCCCGACTGAATACGATGTGATTATACGTGCCTTGATATTAACGGATTTTCATTCTGCTATCTCGAGGCAAGGTTATGTTGAATGTTGTATGGATTCTCATCATTAACAGATAAAATAGCACATATTTGATAGCCTTTGAGAGAGAGATCGTCGTGCCTGGCGTACATCATACGAAACCTTTCAGTAATCATCTTTTTGTGTCGGCCAAAAGTTGTAAATCCAGAATATATTTGAATCATCGTTTAGGCTTTGCTTAGATACGCAGTCACACTCTATGTCCTTCAATAAGGCATTCCTAAGATACACAGTCACACTCTATGTCCTTCTATAAGGCATTGCTAAGATACACAGTCACACTCTATGTCCTTCTATTAGGCATTGCTTAGATACGCAGTCACATTCTATGTCCTTCTATTAGGCATTGCTAAGATACACAGTCAGACTCTATGTCCTTCTGTTAGGCATTGCTAAGATACACAGTCACACTCTATGTCCTTCTATAAGGCAGTGCTTAGATACGCAGTCACAATCTATGTCCTTCTATAAGGCATTGCTAAGATACGCACTCACACTCTATGCCCTTCTATAAGGCATTGCTAAGATACGCACTCACAAACCATTTCCTTCTATAAGGCATCTTGGCAATGCCGGTACTGCTGTCAAATGATTATATCTCACTTTGAATATCGTGTGTATGAGCGATAAAACTAGACACGAAAGATGACAAAATTGGGAAATGTAATAACAAAAAACAATTTAATCGCCATGCTATTAAGACAAACAAATACTACGACACACATGACGTATTGAGACGTCTGTCACAACAGATAATAGGCGGTTGACTTCGTCGCAAGCTCAAATGTTCGTATTCGTACGCATCTAGAAAATCTAAAATTAATTAGACCGTTCTTAACCGTTCTCTCCGATCGATAATTCAGTTAACTATAATTGATGCCCTACGTAGCATGCTCACCATGTGTTGTAATCGGTCACATACCTACAGCACTCTCGTTTTAAATAGACCCGAAGTTTATAAGATGTTAAGACGATACTTAAGTCAAAAGAAAAGGAAAAGAGTTTAAAATGAACAAACAGCAGGAGACACTTTACCAAACGCAGTCACCTAAGGATTAGAATCAGACGTACCAGTTTTCTTAATCACATTCGAAACTCTCCATAAGGTCTATTGTCAAATTGAGATTAAATTGATGTATCAGTTGATGATGTAGACTATTCAGATGGATATGAGGGGAGGCTTTTCCAAGTCTGCGCAATTTTAGAGACTAGATAAACGACATGCTCTCAAAGTGTCCTAGACTGTTACTGATACACCAATTTAATCTCAATTTGACAATGGTCTATCTAAACTAAGAGTGTTGTAGGTATGTGACCGAGTACAACACATGGTGAGCATGCTACGTAGGGCATCAATTATAGTTAACTGGATTATCGATCGGAGAGAACGGTTTAGGACGGTCTAATTAAGCAGCCTAGTTAACTGTCACACGACATTAGAAATTACATTTGTTAAGATGGGCACCCCATAACGTACAATTTAACCCCGCAACGCTTTCTAAAATGCTGTCATTTGGGATAATAAAATAAGTAGACGTAACAACCAGCGTCATTCCTCAATGGACATAACCTAGTTTGATAAAGTTTTATGGCCGTTAAAGTATGAAAAGTTGAATTTGTTTATCAATTATAGACTTTTGTTGAGGTGAATATGAGGTTATATACAGTCTCGTTTATAGGATCCATACACAAACATTTAACCGAAAAAACCCTTCTTTATTGTTATATTAAATTCTAAATAATATTTCAATCATTAAACAATATAGAATAAAAGAAAATTATAGGGAGGAAATTACTACATTTGGCAGAGAGTATAGGACATTACAATTGAAATAACGTCATAAAGTGAATATTGGCCTGCTGTTTCTAAAAATAGTAACACCGAGTTCAATATCACAAATCACCGAAGTCCACGTGACAATGATCCAACCAATGAAAATGTTTGAATATATCAACGGAAGGATTTATAGTTAGAACCGGTGAGTTTTGTATTCAGTGTTTAAATCCAAAACGATCGCTACAATTTCTCATTTCTCTCATTTCACCCAAATCTCTGAAATAGAATGTGTTGATATGATATGCATGTTTTATTCCCAGACAATTAATTAAAAAGAGTTGTAATACTATGTAAAAACAGCAGTGTCTCATGAGATCAACAACAGATCAAAATTACGCATAGTGACAATACATTGCAATGCACATGAGAAATAGATGGTATCCATTGATAATGAACAGCGTTCTATTGTTATGGTTAGATAAACTAGAATTCAACACCGAGTCGTTTTAGTAATGTAAGGAACCAAACATACGAAACTATACCACAGTTTAAATTGAATTATTAACATAGAATTCTACTCAACACATGTTACGCCGACGCAATAATGCTGTTTCCTGACGAATGGGCTCGATGTCGACGTTGAAGGCGACTATTTATCAATATGTTGTATCCGTGTCTAAACACCTGCTGACACAGGAAGTGTGTTGTAATCAACGGCTAGCGATAGATTTACATAATTCTGTTATCACGTCATACTTTCATTGCAGGAAAAAAATCTTTGTCGTTACACAACTGTTTTAGAATTTCTAGATGCGAAGGAATACGAACATTTGAGCCTGCGTCAAAGTCAACCGCCTATTATCTGTTGTGACAGACGTCCTAATACGTCATGTGCGTCGTAGTATTTGTTTGTCTTAATAGCATGGCGATTGAATTGTTTTTTGTTATTACATTTCCCAATTTTGTCATCTTTCGTGTCTAGTTTTATCGCTCATTCACACGATATTCAAAGTTAAGCAGTGTATTTTGATTAAAAAAACCGAACAGGTATACGAACTAGATAATCAATAATAAATCATTATCTTAGCTGTCCGAAAATTAAATCACTGTATATATGAAAACAATGTTATTGTCGCATGTTCGGAATCTTATAAATAAGACCAGGTTTTCTGGAAAGGTAAGCGTCTTCTGCTTCATTGCCGACTCCCGCCATGTACACCTGAACCGAATCTTAATGTCTCGTCCTCACATCGATTACTCGGTCAGTAACAGTAAACCACATAGCATCAGAAATAAGCCGAATATCCCGTTAAACATATGCTTCTATTGTTACTTTCTCGACATTATATATTTATTATGCAGACAGCAACATTGAATGAGATAATATATATATATATATATATAATTTAGCCGTGGACGATTTTTTCCGTTTTTCCCACGCAAACAGTTTTGTCTTTTTCCACGAAGAAACATGGTGAATGATGTGTACTATTTAATGAAAAAAATTGTATTCAGAATAAAGTAATTGTTGTCTTACCTGATCTATTAGAACAGTAATCAAATCGTCTTAATTCAGGTTCGGTTCCTGTGGCATTTATATAATTTATTTAAACATCTGGGTGTTCTACCATTGCGTTTCCACCAGACAATGAGTTGATTAATATATTGTGTTATTGATTGAACCTCGCATAATACACATTGTGGTATGTATTCAAGCTAAAAACAAACCGAAAGAGTTTCTGCAACAAACGTATTCCTTGTGATGGTAATTGTATAATCGATAGAACAATTAACGTTTGAGGGAACAACTGCTCTGTGGCGAATGGCAAAGATCGCATTTTAATCGTCTAAGCCCCAATGAGACTTGTAAACACAGTCAATTGAACAACAAGAAAAATGCAAACCAAAGCGACTTAATTCTAATTGTATGCCTTACATATTGTTGCGCCATCGTTGTTTACGTTTCCGTTAACCATGTTTGAACATTTTAAAAAGATAAACAATCAATAGTACACATCACCCTATTTTGGTGCGTTTTTGAAAAGGAATAAAACACAGTAATACAGTTCAACTGTAGGTTTTTATTACGTCATTTATAGTTTATGTTCTCTAGTTACCCTATTTATCTGTACAAAACCTAAATAGGTTCCTGGTGACGCAAAGGGCGTCACTGTAGGTCTACACAAGTTGGACAACTTTTCTTAGAAGTATATTATCATTGACAACATTGATTGACCTTTATGTAAGTCAGAGACTGTTTTAGTTTTCCATTATTTTGTAAATTTTACTTTGTTTATCTGTTTATGGACTGAAATTTATTTTCAGAACATAATGTTACAATACATATTCATCAAATTGGAACATATGAACTTTGCTTGTTTGTTTTGTTTGTGGTTTAACGTCCTCGTAGCAGCCAGGGTCATATGAGGAAGACATGGAAGAAAAACCCCGATACTGCAGGGGGAACCTCCGATACTGCAGGGGGAACCTCCGATACTGCAGGGGGATCTACCTTCGTCGCTTTTAACGATACAGATTGAGAGGGATACAGCAGTCCTATTGGGTTTCCTCAATGTTCCCTTGATAGAAGACAAGAAAGAAACCAGCGCGATTCTGCACGGGTGGGTGGGGTATACTTATACAGTTTAGCCAGTTCAAGAGACCAATTTATTGAGGAGACTACATTTAAATCTTGCAATTTTTATTTTAGGTTAACCAGTATTAAGAGACCATCTGTATTAAGAGATCGCGTAATGGTATATGATTTATGAATACAGAATGAATACAAGATGTCAATTTGCATTGTTAAGAAATAAATGGTATTATTTTCAGTATCTAAAAAGTTCTATACTTTAAATAAATATCATCAATGGAATAAAGTTTACGGAATACTGTTAAAAATATACAGTTTCGTACTTATTGTGAGCATGCATATCCATATATATTATTCATTCCGGATATTTGTAGTTTTCACTAACAGTTTTATCAATTATATTGACCAGACAGACACTCAAGGAACGACGTCTGTAGTTATGATATTATTATTTTGTTACATACAAGGCTGCAGTTGCGCACAAAAAATATAGAACCTTATATCACTTTCAGACAAACAGATTACCATTTTCAACAAACAGTTACACCAATGGTCATGGTCTATAATGTCTTAATATATTCCATTCCCTATAATGATATATGCCCTGTTCGGAAAAAAAATTAAACGGTTTTCTGTGATCCATGTTAATTACCTGGCAATTAAATTGCCATGTTTTGCTAGTGTTTACCCATTTTCAATTCCCGTTGTTTTCTAATACAATATAGGTTTACCCATATTATCATTATATTGCAGTAATCATATATACAAACGCGTTAAAAACACGTAAATAATATCAATGCTCACCCCTTTACACACTATAAAAAAAGGAGATATGGAGATTCCCATACAATGCTTTGTACAAACTAAATGCATGGGTAGGGGCAACAAAAAGTCTGCTGCTTTCACAAATTGCGTAGTTACAAATGCTTACCCTGTTTACCCTTCTGTACAGACTATAGCTATTCCTGGAATTCCTTGTTGTCTGTTGCTGGTAGCATTACTCATTTTATCGCCGTCTGATCGTGCACGGTTTTGTGTTTGGTGTTCCTCTGAGACCAATCTTTCGTTTCATAAAAATCAGAATAATGACAACTGCACCTGCCTCTATCTTCCTTTACGATATGAAAGGTGTAATAATGTAGACACCCAATCGCAATTTGTGTGATAATAATTTAAATTACAGATAAATATGTTAGACATTCTATTGGCCGAAATGGAATATGCCTGAATGATGATTCATTTTCGTTCCCATTTGTCCTCAATAAGGGTGTCAAACTGCTCCCTAAATTGAATTTCTAACGCTGTCCGCTCCAGTCCGCTGCTCATAAGTGTATTCATTAAAATATTCTTGTTGAAATGCACACATTTCAATGACGTCACATTGTTTACAAAGTCTGAGTGTTATCTAAGCACGTCCATGTAACAACCGGTGAAAATAGACAGATTATACATCTCTCGTGGGGGTCCATTTGTAAAAACAGATTCACGATAAGAATTCTTTGTCAATTTGGCGTGTTATAAGGTTGAAAATCAACATTATGCTGCCTGAGTGACCAGCAGGTGTATGAAGTTTGACCGCAATTAAATGACTCATCTGTGTTCACCTGTTCGTACTTTCATTTATATATAATGTCTTACAGTTGTTGACATACTCGTTTTGTTTGTTCGTCACTTTAAAAGTTTAACAAGCTTGCCATACTTTCAGTAACGACAAATCTGTTCAACGATACATGTACGAAAAACTCTATTCTGTGTTTTAAATTTCATTGGTAGCTTCCATGATTTGATAGCTAATATCCACAAATATGTTATAAAATAATATCATTGCATTTCTAATATATTTACTGCCTCATGCAACGTAGCGTGTTTTGTACAAATAAACTTGCAGATAAGGGTATCGGCAGAAAAAGATGGCAAACGTTTTTTTTAGGTTGCCAAATGTTCGTAAAGGTGCGGCTAATGATACCATACCACCCACACAGAAGAACAAGCGATATATAAAAATATTTATCAACTCTCACACTGTGTTTTTAGGGATGGCCTCACAAGCGAGCGGTGAGAAAATTGTTCGAATGACGAACCCTGAACATATTGTGTGAAAAACAGTCTATTTCTCTATTCATAAAAATCCAACTAAATACCTTTTCCTCCAAATGGCTTCTAGCCTAAAATGAACAGATCAAACGTAAGTGTATAGAAGATTTGCGTGGTGGAAAACCATGAACCTAAAAAAATGCCTAACTTAATCTGTCGGCAATATTTTAAAATCTTTTTTATTGCAAATAATGTGATTTCGATAAAGATATCTTCCTTTGTCGAACATTATTAAAATAAGTCGATAGCGCTTTCGCCTAGCTACAAGACGAACTGAATTAATTCCCAGATCGGATGCGATAAGGCTTTGCGGTCACCTGTCATCCCGGGTAGTCCGGTTGACTCCCACATCGAGATCTGTGTGCTGTCATGTGGACCAAAACGAGTAATTGCTGTTAATTGATAAAATGATGTCCGGATTGTTTATAAAAAATAAATAAATTGACGAATTGCAACCCATTGCAGATTCTGACAGCTCAAACGGTAAAAATAATGTAAAGTTATTGAAAACCACATACATGTATCAAATGGAAACCAATTAAAGCCGAAAAAATACCTGGATCGAAACATTGGTATCCCCACGCATTCCAAAACCCGTTGATCGATCCCGTATTTGCAAAGTGAATTTCCGCTAGACTTATAAAAAGACAATTTTCAATAAATATAAGGAATGAATTTGATCAAAAATAATATCGAGGGTTTAGACAACTTTTAACCATTTCATAATTTTGTCCAGAAAAAAAATCACCGTTCATGTTTATCTGACAATATATCTTTCATGCTATTTGTAAAAAAATCTCTAATCGAAAGGTTGTTATCTTGTCTAAAATAAACCGTATTGATCAATATGATAAAAATACAAAAAAGTATAGAAAACAAAACATGACAAACAAACCCTACTGCATTCCGAATCAATAGGTCATGTTCCACAAATGCAAATTTTGCTGCTTTCTGATGTAAACATAGCAATCAACGTGTAATCAGACGAAATCCCATGTATTCTCCCGATTACTGGTTCAACATTAGAGAGCGGCGATAAATACGAATGATGGACGCAATTCACATTAATCTAAACATTGAACGAACTGCAGAATATGCATTGTCACATCTCTGTATTAAAATGCTATCAACGCCAGGCCCAGACGTTTCCCCTAAACAATACCTTTGTTTACACTGTCATCATCATGGCGAGGTCTTTGTATTGATTTGATCAACAACCCAGCCGTTCTAAGTTTCATCGGATTAACTAGACGTTTAATAATGCACTTTTAAATGTGGTCGTATTTCTGACAATGTGTTTCCATTGGGTGGTTATCATTGTGATAAAACATATGTAAATTGGTTGTTTTTATCAAGCTCTTTACAATTCCCGGATAACAATAATAATGGGAAAATGGGCTACATGAGGGTTGCCTACACGATTCTTGTTCTAAAAATATTTGTTTTCAAAAATAAAATAAAAAAATACTCTTCATACATTTGGCTACTTTTCGCATAACCTAAAGCGTTTTGTTTCCGATAACGTGTTCGAGATTATTTGGAGTACAGAAAAAATCCTCTGTTTATTGTTTTATTTGTAACTGGTCAAATGTTTGCGATGCATATGAGATCGTCAGTTGTTTACTTGACATATTTTGTCATGAAATTAATATATGTTATTGACATTTATACAGAGCTGTTCAACAAATACATCTAAATAAATCTATAATTTTCGATCCTGTCTTCAGAACAAACGGTGTTTCTCTCTGAGAAATCAACAAACCTAACAAAGTGGAGATGCCGCTCCCAATGTCTATTTGTTATTCTACCGAAATTCGTCCAGTGCCACGTGATCTTTTCTTTATCCATTAAATCTGTTCTGTTCATGATAAACATAATAATAGGTTTTATTTATACTTTATCACAAAGTTGAGTCAACGACTCGTCGTACTTTTGGGTCAAATAGTTATAAAATATACAATAATTTACAAAAGTTTCAGGTGACGTGTTCTGTTTCTCAGAGATCATCTCTATTTTCTTGGTGACTATTTTGACGCATGTTGCTATGTAACATACATGTATACTGTACGTGTTGATATGCCATTTAACTTTCTAATTTTAATCACTAAGATAAACACTTAAATTCTTACAAGGAGTTTTTGTCTTTGTAAAATATATTTTATTCCAGCTTTTTATACTGACCCATTTTGTTATAATTTCAGCCAAGTTCCGGAAGGAGTTCCGAATGACCTTGACTTGTTGTCGGTGTCGTCGTCGGCAAAGCTCGTCACTTGTTCCACCGGGTACGACGTCATCCGCACGTAATAGGAGTTCTATTCCTCGTACAGAAAGATTCACCATGAATACCGTGACGATGAAACAGCCCGGATGGATTACGTCACCACGGTATTCTACCGGAAGTGAGAAAGGAAATCACATACGAGTGACATCTACCCGATAATTCTAACTGGCCGTGGAGACGTCGAGCTTATGTTTCTATATGTAGTTGTTTATTCATATAATGTGCTTCTTAGAAGATTCAGGAAAGGTTTCAAAGGAACAGTCACAACATGGATACAGTTAAACTTTACAGATAAATTGTTTAATCAAGCACTGAGTGATTTTACTATAGAAAATATCAATAATAATGCTTTTCCATCCTGGAAAAACGATGTGTCTTTTGGTGAGGGGTTTAATAGATACGCTCACCGTGACATAAGGAGAAGTTATATATAGGTAAATTTATCAAGACGAATAGGTCACCTCCGTGATTTGCTACTCACTCTACCGGAAGTCAGGATATTACTTCACTGACAACGTATATTTGATTAACGAACCGGATGAAAGGTTCCGTGACTGGCAAGAGGCCGGACAAATAACGTGACCCAATGTCTTGCACATCGTAGGAGGATGACCCTTCCAGTCCCAGACGATATATGGGGAGCGTCTCAGAACATTGCCAATGTATATTGAATTTCAAAATGGAAGAGGAAATTGCGTGTCCGGGATTCGGACCGGACCTTATCATTATTCGTTATCTTTATAGATCATTAACATTATTAGCTGAACTCGGTACGTGTTTTATTTCTGATTTCATACTACAATAGAAAAATAATGACAGTGTCAACTTGCAAGAAAGACAGTTGGAACTCTCAGCGATATGTTTTGTTACTTAAATTACGAATATAAAATCAGAGGAAAAGTAAGGGATTTTTAGTAAAATTCGATATATATATATATCCTATTGAGAATGAATAATGCAATATTATTTTCTTCGCTGTAAATCAATAATCCCTGAATGTCTTGGTTCCTTTATGATAACTGCCACAGACATTGGTATAAGATGGTGATCCCAGGGGTTTGAAGTCCTTACGTCGTTACCGTGATAACTGCCACAGACACTGTGTATAAGATGGTGATCCCAGGGCCGTGTAGTCCTTGCGTCGTTACCGTATTTATATGTCAATCGGACAATAGAACCAAGTGAAAGCTTGTCCTGACAAGTGTGTATCGGTAATGTATTCAGTACGTAAAGGGTACATCTGTTTTACAGGGTAACAGAGGCATCAAATGTAACATTTCATAGAGTATAGGGAGTATCGTGTACTATGGACGCGTTAACATTAGGATTTTTTGTTCATTTAATAAGAAATAGAGAAAATCACTATACAGTTTAATGAATAAGTGGAAAAAGAATGAATGCATTTTTCATAGAATAGTGAAAATAATCTTACCATATATAACCAGAAAACGCTATAATTGCGTGAAGTGTCTCATTCAAAAGCGCACACAGTTTCATTGTCCAGCGTGATGTCACCAGTATATGTTTAGATATATACACATGTATAAGTAAAATAAGGGTGGAACGTAGATTTTAAAGAGAGATGAAATATTCTTTTCATAATGTAATTCGACAACGGGTAGTATATTTCTTTCAGGAATTTATACATGAAATATATATATATGTCCAAAAAACAGATAAAATGTACATGTTTGAGAATACCATCAGTATGGAAATTATACGGAGTAAGAAAGGAATGACTCTGCATTTGTTGTGTAGCAGAAAGATGGAAAATGCATTTCACAGAGGGATACAATGAAAAGTTTACGGAGAAGTAAAGAAAGGTTACATTTCACAGAGTAAAAGAGAGATGAAATCTTTATTTCTTAGAATAACAAATGAAGTTAATATTCCATAGAGTAACATTCACATATAATGATAGCCATACTATGTTAACTTAATGAAGCATACATCCTGAATTCTTACATAAATCAAAGGAACATTATAATAATACGATATATTCCTCAGGGAGAAAACTCAATTACAGAACATAGATAATTTCTGTGTAAGGTAGTGATTCAAAATTATTTCTCAGAGTTATAAACTACGAAAAGATTAATATTTTGCAAACATCTACGAGAAATACAATAAGTTGGGAATATATGTGGTAATGAATCAAGAAGCAGCTCTTTCATTGACATTTTAGGTTGATTGTTTTTCAGTTTTCTGATGATTTGATTTTGTCTTTGTTTGAATACATATAATAATTCGATAACCTTTATTGATAAAATCAGAACATTTACCTTATAGGGGTATTGGAAAAGCTTCGGGTATTTCCGTCATATTGTTGATGTTATCCGGGACCAATCATGACGTGACGTCAAAGTTAAATTATGGCGAAATCGTTTAAATTTGTTTCCGATTGACGATTTCTGATTGAGCTGCTGGTACTGTAACTGTTGAAAACAAGATATTGCTCCCGCAATAATGGATGTTCCACCATTTGGAATAAAACATTTCAAATTTAGAGCAGTGTGGAGAATAGAGTTAATATGTGTGAATATTTTCATTAGTTTTCAAAAAATGAATTTTTATCCTTACATATTGTAAACTATATATGGACCAATATACTTCTACATCTTATTTTATAATGGTAACATTCCTTTCATTTATCCTACCTTTTGGTTTGTAAACATTTGTAAATATTTCAGCTTCCCGTTCGTTTCAGGGTTATTTCATTTTAATACAATTGAAGCCTAGTAAGCTTTTAATAATAAACTTAAGTTAATGTACAACTATTAGAAAACAAGTTTAATCAATTTATATTTATGACTCCTGTTGGCCCAGATGGTAGCTAACAAAGAGTCTTAATGTGGAAGGTAAACGCAGTACCCTGAGAAACCCCACGCGGTAGGACATACGGTCCAATACCATGTTACGTCCGATAGGAGCATATAACGCCTTCGTCTCGGTGAAAGACATCTGTGGAAATGCATTAGATCATCTGCCCGACCAAGTATGAATAAGGAAGCTTCTTTTATTTCATAAATCATAGATAAAGCTAGCGACTAATTCACATATCTCAAGTGTTAATGTATATCTGCCTCACGATAAAACAGCGATATTTGCAGAAAAATATTAATTAAATAAATCTAAGAAACAATCATGTAATGGAAATATGATGGTATGTTTAGGATACAGTATGGCTTTGATATCCACGATTCATAAAAGATAATATCATACACCATGTTCATTTTCTTTTAAATCTTAAATAATCGTACGTTTACTAGGAAATATTTCGCCCTTCACTGGTACATTGGGAGGTCCATACTCACCGAGTGTTTTGACATTCACATGTAGTCGCTGTACTTATCAATTTGCCCTCATCATCACGGAAGTCGCAAGGCGGAGGTAAACTACGGCAAACATAATTATATAAGTCGCAGCACTGCCGAATACATATTACTGTCAATATAGAACGAACATGTCAATTTACGTGCTCACTAGATATTGTATTCTTCCCAATCATCACTTTTATTGAGAACGTGTTATGTAATATGACATGGTAGATACCACCGTTTACGTACTTTTATGATATATATTTTATTATGACTGATTTCCTGTTTTGTGTACTGTGTTATATAAACAGTGACTTGATTCACGTGTTGATTATTAGAAAAGTGCGACTTTTGCACGGTGTAATATAATGTTTAGAATGCGATATACAACAAACCCAATATTTGACTAACATTATATTATTGTATATTATAAGCTTATGAATATTTTTGTGAATAATCGGAATAAAGTGTTTCTCAAAAACAGTTTAGTTTTATTTTTGACATTTAAAACATAATCTTATAGTTCCTATGCAGAGTTAAAAACTCAAAAACTGAGGAGGCACCAATACAAAAGGAAGGACTTTATAACCCACGCAAAAGGAAGTACTTTATAACCCCCAAAATAAAAGGAAGGACTTAATAACCCCCGCAAAAGGACAGCACGTGAAACAAGAGGATGAGAGGGACTTCACTGATAGAAAGTGGTATCTATCCAAAATCAGAACAAGCCTAAAGTAACTTATCAAATGTCACATGTAAATCCCATGAGCCGGGGAGGCTAGCATTGTGTTACTGAGAAAGATAAAGACAGCCAACATGAAATTAGTCACGATTTTGATAGAGGTCCAGAACGAGATGACTTTTGTTATGTATTTCCATCTTGTTTACAATTTTGACTATTTGGGTATTTCTTCTTTATCACCAAAAAATAAACAAAACAGTAAAAAAACCCAAAAAAACTGTTCCTTACGGGACCATATGGAATTAGTGACAATAATGGGGTCGTTGTTATCAGTTTCCTCGTCATTCCTTGCTAGTTTGTTAGCATGTAGTAGGTCATTCTAATCAGTTTAATCAGCATATGTCATTGTTATATGTCAGCGTAATAAACACATTCTTTTTAACCACATTTAAGTGTATCAATAAAATTCAAATTCAAAATTAGATTATTCCAAAATCTTACTCTCGGATCGAGAACGACTTCGTAGTGATCTGAGAAAGGTTTTCTCATTTCAGAATGCATTTTGTCATAAAGAACGTCTGCTCGAGCAAGGTGACGTCCTGAAACGGAAAAAACATCCACACAAATGTGTTCTACGTAAGAAAATAGTCCGTCGTTAACAAACCATTATCTGATTACGGAAATGTGCATAAAGGGAGGCCAATGACAATACTACTGTTTAAAAAGATCCTTTTTGCATATTTGTAAGCTTCATTGTATTCTTCTTGATACATCTTCTATTTGTTTACGCTTGTAGCAGACCGATGATGCCGATGTTCACTATGCCAACACGTCAGTTGGGAGATTTTGTATTTAGCTGACTGGTAGCATATAGATGATAATCATTTCATAACATTTTTTTCCGGGTTTATTCTCACGACAGACCCCCAAAACCCAGTGGAATAATCTATAATACTAAATCACAATAGAATCATAAGACTAGACCTTTGTTGTCCGCCTTACATTCCTCGAGTTGGTTGGCGACCCCCGGATGAGTGCTACATTTAGTTCAAGAAATATGTTTCCTAGGTAACCACTGTTTTTGCCTTTGTTTTTGTTTTTGGCTTTTAGATGTTTCCTTTTCCTTTTCGATTACTTTTATTGATAACATTTTGGTAAATATTGAATTCTTACGAAGATTTGTTGGACACGATACGAATTTAAAAATGAGTACAAGAGTCGTTCAATCAATACTGCCTCTAGTCTCAGAAATAACATGCATGGTGTATATCGTTTTCTTTCTATTACAAACATTCGAAGAATACACCCCCCTCCCCCCTTGCAGAAAAGCACTTTCGCAGTGGTGACCCTAAATCTGCGTGATAATCTCCCCTTGGTATACTGGCTAGACACCGGAGGGTTGGCATGTACAATATATGTACCTAGCTGTTGCTTTTGTTGGATGAAGCATTGTCATGAGACAACAATGACTTGGTGAATTCTTGTCGGATTATGTCATTATTTTGCACCTGCATTGATTTTCAAATGCTTTTGCAGTGTGCCAAGGCGCTATGCCCGTTAGTTTAGAAGCTGTGTGGGGACATAATTGATTTAATGGCCCTCGTATGTTGGCCAAGGACATAATAACCACAGTGTCAACATCTTAGGTTGTCAAATCAAGACATCTACACAGAGAAATACAACATAGTTACATTATATAAGAGAAAATTGACATAAATTATAACTCGTCGACTAATATAAGCAGAAGGTAAAATACATCCCTACTTAGTCTCCTTAACTAGTCCCCCTGATGAATGTTCGCTGGTGATGTCGTTTATCGACCGCAATAGGGACATGATCTCAATGGTTTATAGCACCGCATGTCTGTCCATGTTTATTTCCGCTCCGTCGACTTCCATGCCCCCTGCGAACCCATTTCCACTGTCTTTGGTAGGTTGTGTTTTCTTTTCTGCGGACTTGCCCAATAACCATAGGTCTTTTCCCCTTATTGTCGTCGATGTAATATCTATTCACAGATCAGGAATTTAAATATTTCATATATCTGTCAACGGAAAATTTAATCAAGGAATAAATATGATGTATATTTTTCAGTTAAGGTTTTCTTCGTGATGTTTATGATTGATCTAAATAAAAAGCGTCTTCATGCACTAACGGAAAGTATAAAGTATAAGTATGAGACCTTAAAGTATCACTTCACTTGTTGTACCTGTTGGTCAAGTGCATTGTAACAAGCTGTAACACATATACGTGTCTGTTGAACTCAAATGGAGTAAATATTCTGTCTAAGCTCTAATAAGGTTTGATAAATTGCCATAATATTGGGACAAAAATAAGGTTTGATCGTTTGTCATAATTTGGGACAAAAATGGGATGTTGTACTGAGCTGCGGTTTTCTATTTGCAATAGAACACCAAATTGAATCAGAATTCTGTCACTTTAAGGACATATATCCTACGTAATGTACCATAAAGTGTAAGGAATGGCCGGTCGCCTTACATTTGTATTCATTAGGGCCCATTTCTGGGTCTGCTTCCTACGTGATCGACGTCCGGGATAGTACTTCTGTCACTGACACGTTTGTGTCGCCAGTTTATTTGCAAAACTTGCTCGACGGTCTAGTTAGCTTGCATTGTCACATACATGTATGTTTAACCTAGCAGGAATGTTTCATGGAGGTATAACTGAAGAAAGGCAAACGTTTTACTTTATGAGTGAAAACGATCGTAAACAAGAGTACCGAATACGGACTTGGCTTACCCCCTTAACCGAGATGTAATAAAACCTATGCCAACTCCACGCCACGGTGATATAACGACACTATGTATTGTTGTTGCCTATGATCATCTTTGGGCAGTATATATTGTTATACTCTATGAATACATATTTAAGAGAACAAAGACAGTTTTTAGAATAACGTAATTGTTTTACCACCTCCTTCCGATATTTCACCACGGAAGTTGATAAGTGTAAGATAAACAGCAATACGTCAGGCCCTGTCTCGATCAGGCCGTGGGGACAACATGCTAGGGCCAGTGCTCATTCTGTGATGATTGATGTTTGTCTGGAATCGTCGAAGGTAATTAGGAGAGATAAAGCACCTCATTAGCCTTTGAGCAATGGATGACACATAAGTTTACAGTACGTTGGAGGAGGACATGATAAATACAGCGTAACACAGCAGTGGCCATGTTTATGAAAGGCAATATATGATATAAAAAATGAATATATTTCAAATATAGATATATAAACAATTAGTCATACACAAATTGATTTGAAAACAAGTGATTTATTTTTATTTTTATACCAGTCGTTTATATCTAAACAGCTGCTCAGAAGCAAATAGTCGTTTTTGAAAACCTCGACCTTTGCCTAATTCTATAGTATTGCACTGTAAACGACTTTATAGCAGCTGTTTTGTATGCATCGAAAATGAATTATATTTACTTAAAAAATAGAAAACTCCTTCAGATGTTTAAATACAACGTACGACAAGAGCTCAAGTAATCATAATTCCGCATATAATGTACTGAAAATACGCATTTAATCATACTTTAAGCAAGAAAATAAAGACTTATTCAAATTTTCAGCTTTATGATTATAATTAAATTTTACTTAAATATGTTCATCTTCCAAAGAAATTATTACGAAGAAAGATAATTAACTGTTTATGTCACGTGCAATTTCTAAATCTAAACGATTGACACAAGGATACTGAGACGCGATTCATGATTCAACAGTGCACAGTACTTTTGACAATCATTCTGCTATTTACAGCATTACGCTATATTGGTTTCGTGTTTTTCCTGTAGAAAAATCAACTAACTTGTTGTCGTTATGGGGAATGCTGTTAATCCTTTAACAGTTTTCGTCCGAAAAGTTTCTGGCCTCTCGACCAAGCATACCTGGCTATTCGGCTCGGTCAAGAAACACTCTGGATGTTGTCGTCACAGGAATTGTATTCAAAGGCGCAGAAACTTGGTTAATGTTGACATACTATATATAAGGTGACAAGGATATGAAAAATACCGATAAGACACTTTACATGACCCTTACAATGACAATGATCACATTGCGCGGGTGCAATAGTAATGAACGATGTTTTGGTTTTAGTTTGGTTTTATTTTTTTAACGTCTCCATGTGTTTAAAGTATGTGTGCTTGTGTGTATGTGCTTGTGTGTATGTGTGCTTGTGTGTATGTGTGCTTGAAGCAGGTTATGCTAATGTATTTGCCACCTTGCGATAGCGCGGATCTGATGTCGACTACAGAGTGATACCTCACTGAAATATCATGCCGACGGCAACCATCACAGTAATTAAAACCGATACATTATACTGACAACGGATAAACCAGTTTTTCGATAACCTTATATGTTCAAGAATCCATTTTGGCTAAAGCTCAACACGAAGGTTAAAAGTGAGATATTGCCAAGGAAGGCACACGGAAACAAAAAGGAAGTAGAAAATAACAATAAGATTCAAAATGCTACAATGGTGGATGCAGATCATTTCAATGTCTACGAAGCAGAAGGCACACAAGAAATCCCCAATTCTGCAGGGGGCCTCTACATGTATCGCCCTTTATGACATGTACTGGACTACAGCGGGCCTTTTCTTTCCCCGTGCCTGCAGTGGAGGACTAAGGATCACTGTATGGTTTTTATTTTGAAACTTCTATGCTACTCGACAGACGAATGACGAGCTACGTTCCGACATGTTCGAACAGTAAGATCCTTTCGATTTTCCGTATCAAAATATTGAGGTGTTTTTCTCATTTGACTTTTCTCTCATTCTGTACCACTTGTTAGTGTATGTCTGCCTCAGGTTGTGAAATGTGTTTATAGATGTTTATGCGATGCTCCTCATGCTGAAAAGGTAGCCCCGCGATGTGCCAGATATATATTGTCTGCCTATTGAAGGGTGTCCCTCGAGGATATTCAACTTACGGACAAAACACACCAAAGGTTTACACTTCTCATAGAAAAAGCGAAGATCCTCCCCTTTGTGCTCACTCAAAATATGGTTTTCCAGACCGCCCATGTATCCCCAGCCATATCCAACATGAACTAACTTGACCCTTTTCCTTTCGTCCTCCTGTGACAGTTGTAAACACAGCACTCACCGAGTCTTCCTATCGGACCACTATTTTCCTGTTGCCACTCACTTCACACCCGATAAACGTGTTAACTGGACTCCCACTGTACGGCGTGAATGAATAAAGATGTCTAGAAGTTAGGGACACCGTTATTTTGGATGTTTATGTCTTCACTACACAATGGCCAGGTTAGAAACACGAATTTTGACTCGTGCGACTCAGTGTCTTCGCCTATACACTTCTTACACAGCGTATATACTCAGTTAAGTAGACAGTATTAATTAAACTATTCAAACATATGCCACATTTGTAAAATTATGTTATCCCTTCAGACGTGGAACAGCCTTTCTCCGCCATGTGTATGTCTAGTATTACATTAAAATGCCAATCTCATGCTTGACGGTTCTAATGTCTACTTACTATCTAGACGATAACGGTTATGTATTAGTGTACGGTTATGCTCCCTTTGTAATCATATGACCTCAAACTTGTATTGGATACCAACTGTCTAAAACGACAGTAAAACCTGCCCTTGTCCACACGCGTCTATAACTACAGTCAACCCTACCTTTGTTTCCACCTGCCTATAACTACAATAAAACCTACCCTTGTCCACACGCGTCTCTAACTACAGTCAAACCTACCTTTGTTTCCCCCTGCCTATAACTACAATAAAACCTATTCTAGTCCACACCTGTCTATAACTACAGTCAAACCTCCCTTTGTTTCCCCCTGCCTATAACTACAATAAAACCTACCCTTGTCCACACGCGTCTATAACTACCGTCAAACCTACCTTTGTTTCCACCTGCCTATAACTACAATAAAACCTATTCTAGTCCACACCTGTCTATAACTACAGTCAAACCTACCTTTGTTTCAATCTGCCTATAACTACAATAAAACCTACCCTTGTCCACACGCGTCTCTAACTACAGTCAAACCTACCTTTGTTTCCACCTGCCTATAACTACAATAAAACCTGCCCTTGTCCACACGCGTCTATAACTACACTCAAACCTACCTTTGTTTCCACCTGCCTATAACTACAATAAAACCTCCCCTTGTCCACACGCGTCTATAACTACAGTCAACCCTACCTTTGTTTCCACCTGCCTATAACTACAATAAAACCTCCCCTTGTCCACACGCGTCTATAACTACAGCCAAACCTGCCTTTGTTTCCCCCTGCCTATAACTACAATAAAACCTCCCCTTGTCCACACGCGTCTATAACTACAGCCAAACCTGCCTTTGTTTCCCCCTGCCTATAACTACAATAAAACCTCCCCTTGTCCACACGCGTCTATAACTACAGCCAAACCTGCCTTTGTTTCCCCCTGCCTATAACTACAATAAACCCTGCCCTTGTCCACACCTGTCTATAACTACATTCAAACCTACCTTTGTTCCCACCTGCCTATAACTACAATAAAACCTACCCTTGTCCACACGCGTCTCTAACTACAGTCAAACCTACCTTTGTTTCCCCCTGCCTATAACTACAATAAAACCTGCCCTTGTCCACACCTGTCTATAACTACATTCAACCCTACCTTTGTTTCCACCTGCCTATAACTACAATAAAACCTCCCCTTGTCCACACGCGTCTATAACTACAGTCAACCCTACCTTTGTTTCCACCTGCCTATAACTACAATAAAACCTATTCTTGTCCACACCTGTCTATAACTACAGTCAAACCTACATTTGTCACCATCTGTCTATAACTACAGTCAAACCTACATTTGATAACTACAGTCAAACCTACCCTTGTCCACACCTGTCTATAACTACAGCCAATCTTGTATTGGAGACCAACTGTCTATAACTACAGTCAAACCTACCTTGTGTCGCCACCTGTCTATAACTAGAGCGAAACTTATATTTGAGACCACCAGTATATAACTATAACCAAATTTACCATAGAGACAAACTATTTAAAAACTACAAAACCTACCTTTGTGACAGCATATCTATAGCTACAGTCAACCCTACCTTTGCAGGTTATAGATAGGTATATATATCTGCCCATACATGTAATTTAAGTCTAACCTACTTTTCTTGCAATTATTGTTACACTGTAATAATCTAAGTCAATCCTGTCCATAGCTACCACCTGTCTATAAATACAGGTTTTTAGTTACGTTCTCTATAAATGCTGTCAAACAGGTTTATAATTATCCCCTGTCTATTTATAATGTCAAACATTTACATAGTTTTCACCTGCTTATAAATAGTATCAAACAGGTCTATATCTATCACCTGCCTATAGTCTATAATTTTAACCTGTCTGTTAATACTGTCATCAGACTGATTATTATTACCTGTCTATAGTATATAAATGTAACCTTTCTATAAATACTGTCATGCAGGCTGATGAGTATTACCTGTCTATAGTATATAAATGTACCCTTTCTATAAATACTGTCATCAGGCTGATTATTATTACCTGTCTATAGTATATAAATGTAACCTTTCTATAAATACTGTCATGCAGGCTGATGATTATAACCTTTCTATAAATACTGTCAATATGCAGATTATTATAATCTTTCTATGAATACTGTCAATATGTTGATAATTATAAAAATTCTACGAATACTGTCAATAGGCTGATTATTATAACCTTTCTATAAATACTGTCAACAAACAAAGGGTAAACACGATGCACAATATGGCAATATCTTAAATGTGTTACTCAGCAGTAGTTTATGTGTAATAACTATATGAATTACGAAGTAATGGAACAATTAGTATGATGATTCAGAAAACCAAACATATTAAATACAAACCCCGTTTTCAATTTGCAATGGCAATTATTTGTTTCCGCTCTTTTGTTTATCCCTTAGTTAGAAACGGTTTTCCTCTTCCAACATAACATGTTCATAAAAGCAGCAGTCTCTTTTCCAGTATGAGGCTTCAAACCAACAAAGCAAGCTGGAAACGTGCTTTTCGGAAGAAATTGTCGATTCAATCTGAAGTCTGGTTACATCTTTTCCTTTTACTCTCTGGTGATGATGTGATATCAAAGTGAAAGTTTTATCTAGGTTAATAAAATAAAGCTTGGCCGTGTTCCCTGTGCTAAAATAGAGTTAAAAATCATTTTCCTATTTAATGAAAGAGTGCATCATTTTTGGGAAACTCATGATTTACTTTTTCAAAATATTGATTATATAAGTGGTCGACTAAAGAATTACAACAGAGCGTAAATTAAAACGAAGCAAAGAAGAACTCCAGTCGATATGGAAATCAAATCGTAGGGAAAATCATTATATACTTATAACTGTTGGGTGTTCAATAGACCGAAGGCAATAGTTTGTTGCCTCGGGTAATATATCATGTTTCAGGGTGACAAATCCGCATGTCACACTTATATGAGTTAATTAGTTGTATAGGAATTTGTTTACTTACTCTAAAGGAAAACATTCCGGTCTACTGTGTACTCTTTCAGGAAATAACTGTTTGATTTCCTGATTGTTGTTTCTACACTAAACAGAAAGAGAGTAAGAGTAGTTATTCCAGATAAGTAAATCGAATATCGAACAGACAGATATATTCAAAGTGTGAAGAAGTGAATTGTGCAATAGTTAGATTGAATGCAAAGTTCTGTTCCTAGAGGACCGTTTACTAACGTGCCAGGTGTATTTTAATTTATATTTATCCAAACAATATTACTTTTTTTTTTATCTTTGTTTTAAATGCATTACACTGTATCGTTAACTCAGTAATAGTTAGCTGAACCTTTTGACCGGTCGGATTGCTAGACGTGTCCAAGGTCAAAGGGGCAGAAAATCCTGTGACAGTGAAAGCATTGTTCTAATATATATACACTATCCAAAAAGGAGGATTTTCTGATACCTGATCCAAAATCAAGGTAAACAAATGTGCTTAACCAACGATCCAAGACGCAACTTAAACATTGTATTAGCTTTGGCGATAAGTTAATTCACATGAACCAATATAGTTGTAATACCTCTATAACAATCACCACCTGGCATCGGTACCGGAAACACGTACACATATAACTACCGTCCTTTTTTATACACAGTGACCAATTATTCAATCATTAACTACGAAGACACACTGGCCGATTTTTAATCTTTAATTATTTGCGTCACAGAGACCAAATATTCAGTGATCAACTTTCCTAGATTCAGTGACCAATTATTTTTCGTTGACTGCTTTACACACAGTGACCAATTTTAAATCATTAACTATCTCAGCCACAGTGACCAATTATTTGATAATAAACTATCTAAATCAGAGTGACCAATTATTTAACTATGTTAGGCACAGTGAATACATATAGTTAATCATAGTGGAAACTGCAGTCCAATAGTTGTATACGGATCTAGTTATAATGTTAATCCGTATAATGCCTATCGTGGATGAAAGCTTCATCATCCGATACTTAGGAAGGTGAGCATAATAGTTCTGAATCAGAAAACAGTTAAATTGCTGTTCACCGTTTTGAGGTAAGACCACGGAAACTGGCGACCTGCTATTGTAAAATACAGCAACCATAAAATTGAGCAGTATATAAATAGACACTGACCTTGAAATTGAAGACTACTTTGTTATATAACCAGGTAATCGACTTCGTAATATCAAGGTACTTTTGTTAAACATACAAGACATTACATATGTTAATGTCTGCAACTTAAAATACACGTTAAAGTCTTATTCTCGTGTGTTTTACATGTTAATGTGAAATGATGCAGTTATCATGGATCCCAAGATGCACACAGTGTAAGTGAGTGTTCCAGATCCTGTTACTCAACTTATTTGCAGCTTGCATAACGGAGAGAAGGTAAATCTCGGCATTCTTGTACTGTACGATAAACGATCTACATGTAAGCTCAATACACAGTCACCGAGTTCTACTCACGGAACCCCTTCCAAGCATTCAGCCCTTGGTACCATTATATGTCTTGGTTTGCTTTTAAGTGGCAACGTAGAAATCAACCCTGGTCCTACAGATATCAACTTTTATTATCAAAACGCCAAAAGTGTGGCAAACAAATTACAAACTATGAACTCCAACTTCTGTCCTTCAGACTTTGACATTATAGCTTTGACAGAGACATGGTTACATGATGGTGTTTTTAGCAGTGAATTATTGGATCCGGATCATTTTAACATTTTTAGGAACGACGGAAATTCGTCCAATTCCATGAAATCGAAAGGCGGAGGTGTGTTATAAGCTATAAATACAAAGTTTCAGTGTACCCTCAGAACCGATTTACAAACTGACTGTGAGGTAGTATGAAATATCCACAAATAAAAGTAAACTTTTTGTGGCTTCCTTTTACCTTCCGCCCGACTGTCCACCTGATTATATTAATGAATTCGAGCGATCAATCGAATTATTAATGGACAGTATTGGTGAGAAAAGTGACATTTTAATAGTAGGAGACCTAAATTTCCCCGGTATCCAATGGTTACAGGACCCTACGGAACCCCGTTTGGTGCCCCAATGTGTTAAAGATAACGCCAGGTATACAGCGATACTGAACGCCGTTAGTGAACGTGATTTACACCAATATGTACCGAGTCCGACCAGGCGTGACACCATACTCGACTGGGTCCTGGGCTCTCTGGACACGGTAGCACTCTCGGTGTATGACACGATTTTGGAATCCGACCATCTAGCCATCTCGGGGAGCCTCAACATATCCGATGCGGCGCGTTATAGTAATATGGACCGTACAGCTTTTAACTATAAACGTGCAGACTTTATAGCCATGCAATGTATTTTCTCAAACACTGACTGGTCTTTTATTTTAAATTCTGAAACAGTGAATGGTGCGTTTTACCAACTACATGAAGTACTCACTACAACTATCAAGACATGCGTCCCCATGATTAAATTAAGAAAACGATGTTTACCAACATGGTATGACAATAACCTTATAGCAATGGTTAAAGAGAAAGAACGTGCGTACAAAGTCTCTGTCAAGGCCGGTAAACGACGTGATTCTCCTGAGTATGCTATTTTTTCTTCTCTACGGCAGGAGTTCAAATCAATCCAAACATCGAAATACTATGATTTTATCACCAATGTTGAACATTCTGTAAAAGACAATCCCAAACGTTTTTGCGAATTTGTGAAAGGAAAGCGGAAGGAGGGGACTGTCCCGGACTCGGTTTCGGACTGTTCATCGTCGTCTTCCAACAATGTTGAATCTGCAGACATGTTTAACTCTTTCTTCAAAAGTGTGTTCTGTATGGACGACGATTGTGATCTTCCTCAAATATATGTAAAAAATAAATTTGACTGCTCGCTAAGCACAATTGATTTGAATTGTACTGCTGTTCAGAAGGCACTTACACAAATAAATGTGAAAAAAGCTTGTGTCTACGACAACATATCTGGCGTAGTTTTTAAAGAGTGTGTTGATGAGTTATATGTACCACTGTGAAACATTTTTAACCGTTCATTGCACGATGGTATCTTTCCAAGTATTTTTAAAAGGGCTAATGTTATTCCCATTTTTAAATCTGGTAAACGTAATGAAGTCTCAAATTACAGACCAGTATCTGTATTACCAATTATATCTAAAGTTTTCGAAAAACTGGTTGACGTACATTTTTTCTAATTTTATAAATCCGCTTATCTGCGATGAGCAACATGGTTTTATGCCAAAACGGTCTACTGTTTCAAACCTGGCATGTTTCAACGATCAGATTTCCAAAGCCTTTGATAAAAAAAGTAGAATTACATGCTGTATATACTGATTTTTCAAAGGCATTTGACAAAGTAAACAACAGATTATTATTGCATAAGTTAAAATTGTATGGTGTAGAATGTAGCATTTTAGATTGGCTTGCTACTTATTTGAAAGACACATTGAAGCGTGTTACTGTCAATGGGGCAACATCCGGTTGGTGTGATGTAATTTCCGGTGTGCCTCAAGGTTCGATACCTGGACCTCAACTTTTCCTTATTTTTATCAAAGAACTGCCATCTATTCTTAAATTTTCTGAATCTCTTATGTTTGCCGACGACAGCAATTTTTTTTAAGTGTGTAAGAACGTTGTCTGAGTGTGAGCAGCTACAGAGCGATATAGATAGAATGTATGATTGGTGCACTGCGTGGAAAATGAAAGTGAATGTAAAGAAGTGCTGCCAGGTCATTTTTACAAACAAGAAGAAATGTATGAATTTTAATTACACTATGAACGGTGACAACCTGAAGAATGAATGGTGTGTGAAAGATCTTGGTGTTTGGCTGACCTCTTCAATGAGTTTTAGTACCCACATAAGACGTACAGTTTCCAAAACAATGCGAATGCTAGGTTTTATAAAACGTACATGTACAAGTTTTAAACAAATACCTGTCTTAAGGTCTCTATATATAAGTCTTGTGAGGAGTCAGTTAGAATACTGTTGTCAGATCTGGTCTCCTTACCAAACATCTTTAATTCACCAGGTCGAAGTTGTCCAGCGCAAAGTTTTGAAAGGGCCGGTTTCCAAAACGGTCCCTTCTCTGATTCAAATTTCCTGTTGGTGGTGCATTGCCCATGCCGTTGTGGTCACAAATCTATAAAATATAAAGATTTAGGTCACTTGGTTTGTTTTTTATGGCTCCTCAAAATTGTACCTTTCAGAAGCTGTCTAAGTGTTGATAAAATGTGCATGTTATGTAAAATATTAATGAAAATCTAATCAAATGATGGTCACCGTAAAGAATACATTCATGGCATGATTGTGACAAAAAATCATGTTTCCATCGCGCCATTTGGCTGTTTTATGGAAGAAACAATCTCAAAAATGCCATTTTCGATGATAACATTTTAGACACAAAAACTGTGTTTTTTAGAGAATACACCCTTTTATGGGCGTTGGATGCAAACCAATTTTTATCCTATTAAACAGTACGTAATATGCTATTGATGAGAGGAAAAATCATCAAAATGTAAGTGGTGGAACATTTTCAAATGTTGGGTTGAATTAGCCTATGGTTGAATTGCCGATTTTCGACTTTCTTTAGATAATTAACAAAAAAACGAGAGTATTTGCTCGGTATGTTGAGAATATGTACACAGATATGAAAAAAAGTGAGAGAAACACTTTTTCATAAAAAAAATCCAAGATGGCTACTTCACAAGTCCCCGTGGTTGAAGACATTGGCTGACAAATAGACAGAACAACAAACAAAACGTGTTCCTTATGATTTTGGTTGGTTTTCGCATTTACGGGAGTGTTCATAGCTACGGGCGATTGTATAATACCTATATTTATAAGTTTGGTTAGTCACATGGTAACGGGGATCTTTCATATCGAGCCCCAAACATACTTTCGACATATGCACTCCGTTGCCGCATGGAAAACTATTTCAAGTTTTGTCGGAATTTCTTTACCTGTGGTTGTAATGGTCGAGGGTTTTCCAGCGTCCTGTAATACCCAAGGTAGTACAAGATACTGGAGATGTGCGCACACATTCCCATCGTTCTCTCTCCAACTGGGCACTGGCAGTAGTAGTCCTTTATTGGGGCCTCAACATCGGGTGAAACGGTGAACCGTATCCAAACGTTATATTTCGTTTGGCTTTTGTGTCGAGAATGTATTTGACATCGGAGAAGGTCTGGGGAGTGCTGGTAAAGCCACACCTCATAGTCTCCGTCATCACTTAAATGTTCGGCGATGTAACCAGGAGCCAGAGATATCTGATACGTTCCACACGTAATGGTTCTCAAGTAATCAAGATCGAGACGGGGAAACAGTACGGAAGATGCATCCATCTTGACAAACTCGGACCTTGCCCGTCTAGATAGATCCGGATCTGTCTTGACTCTCTGAGCTAAACCATTCGGTGTTGTCAAACGGTCCTTCATACGTTCAGCCATTAGCCTATCTTTGGCATCTCTCTCTGGAGATCTCTGGTAGATCGGTCCTCTAATACCATTCAGACAGGCTGTGACGGTTCGAAGCAAAGCCTCGATGACATTGATAAAGCTGTTAGACACCAATTGCGTTCGGAAGAACGTCCAGTGTTTCAGACGACCATGATAGGATTCCACAATCCACCTCGATTTGGTGATAGTTCTGTCAAGATTTGCTTGGACGTCAGAATGTTGACTTTGACCGGGTTTCAGGTATGACGGCATGCTAGCATTGAGGCCAGAGGCTTCGAGAACTGGTAGGACATCTCTAAAACCTCGGTCAACGACAACGTTGTCGTCTGGTTGTAGCCAAGTAACTAGCTTGTCCATGACTTTTTTTGTAATTGTAGCATCATTTTCGCTGCCAGTGAATGGTCCTACTGTGTCCAGAATGTAGCCATCTGGTAAGGCGATGCTCATGAATTTGAGATAGTTTCTCTTCTTCTGGCCACAGTAGGACATTCTCTGGAGCTTGTGGTCGGAGCTTTTCTGGATATAAATATAGGTGCCATCTAATATGGCAGTGGCTTTATCTCCAAAAAATGCTTCTGAAAAGACAGTATTGTGCCCGAGCAACTGTTCTCTTGTCAAGTGATCCGGACCTAGAAATTGTGGGACTATCGATGTGTCTAATGCCTGTACTATGGAGTGGAAAGTTTTGGACACACTTGACTTGGAAATTCCAAAAAGAGAAGAACACTGACTCCAGGAAATGTCGGTTTTCAGTTTTACCCAGAACAGTAATAGAGCATCGTGTGCAGTCATGGTATATATACCAAATGAAAGATATGGGGAACAGTGCGGGTGGATTTCGAGGAACTGATCTTTGGACCAACCTGTCCAGGCCATGCATGCCGAGTCATCAAGAGAAGAAAAGCTTATTGTAAACGCAGACTGGTTCTGTGAAAGGACGTGCGACACCTCTAGGAGGTCATTAATGATTTCGGACGATTTTGATGGTAACTGAGATTCCAAGGAACCTCTACCATCAAGGACAACCTCTGTAGACGGATCTAAGTCGTTACCAATAAGGTGAATGGAGCAGACGCGGGATGAGGTGGGACACCACAGTTTGTGTGAATAGATCAGGTGATGTCTTGCACGTTTTGGTAAGACTGATGATTTTGTTCCATTTCTTGCAAAGGTAACAAGACAGAGACAGCATTTTTTGTGTGAAGATGATCCATTCAAAAGATCATGAAGGGTCAGCAACGGCAGGATATGGGACGGGGAGTCGTCTTCTTCCTCTATTTCCTGGTTCTGCTCGGGTTCAGGTTCAGGCTGATTTTTGTTCCGAAGATACTTCATGTAGCACTTCTGGCAAATAAGTGCTTGTTCCTTTGCTGACATCAATCCTTGTTGCACCAGCGTATCTAGGAGCCATTTATATTGTGGACTATTTACATTGCGTGCACTTCTGTTCTTATTGCCACTACGTTTCTTGAAGTATACTTGACACCCTTCTCCAACACATTTACCCTCCATCTTGAAACAATAACGATTGGTTTATGAAGCGTCGATAAAGTAACAAAATAGCAAGCCACCGATGATTGCTGTAAACAGCTAATACTTAGTAGTTTGGTACAATTATGCGAAAATGTGTGATAAATAACGAACAACTAATTACACAAAATAACAAGACAATATAATAAATCACATTCAATACCTCCAAGAAGCGCAGAATTGATTGATTACTTAGAACAAAATAAAGTATTTCATATGGATAATCTATCTATTCGATGTGGCGTGGTCGGCAGGCACAAAGAAAGTGAGACAAGTCAGGGTCCCAACCCTGACAGAGCCACAACGCTTTGGAGATGGGACAATAAAACAAGGAAAGTGAGACAAGAATAGCTAGCGTCGAGTCAATGATTCCGTAAACGTATAGACAAAGACAAGAAGATACGGATAAATGTACAAGGCCACACGATCAGAAAATTCAGAAGAGGACAACTTGAGATAGAACAGTATTCATGTATCAGGGTGTCCTCAGTGTAAATCTTTATATCGATACTGTTTATTTAGTCGTTACACATCATAAAACTGTCATGAAAATATCCGCTCTGATATTCAATATAAAAGTTTGTATATAATAAGCTATATAATAGGGTTTCAGACAAGGTTGTTACTCATTTCCCCTTTTCTTTCAATTTACAACCACATTCAGGCGGCGATATGAGAACGTTCCACCACATGGAATTAGCTGATTTTTGGTACACATATGAAACAAGTAAAGCTCTATCCGATTTTCTGATGGAAATTTGCATCCAAAACTATATAACGGGAGAAAATTGCAATTTTATGGCATTTTTCTTCATAATTGTGTCTCTGCAAGTGCATTTTCATCCGAGAAATTTTTTTTTTTATGTTTTATGAATAAACACGATGTTTTGGAAATATTTATCAAAAGAAATTTATACTATGTTGCGAATTACAATTTCGAGATAACCTTCTTTTATTTACGAACTTATGTCTTTGATGCTGAAATTGACAACTTTATAAAAATACATTTTCACTGAAATTATGAAATCTGGGTGTCGGAAAGGTGTAAAATTATTCTTCGGAAAAGAAAAAAACAGTAGTTGAGCTAGATAAGAAATTATACGAGGGCAGGCTCCTATGGAGAATTAACATTACTGGAAACAGGCCCTTTTTATGTTTTAAGGCACACGTTGACTACAATTCCATGTCTTACGCTGACACTTGTAGGCATTTTAATCTTCCTAGCCTCGAACATAGGCGGGCATTTTTAGACTGTGTATTTCTTTACAAATGTGTTAATAGTGCTTTTGATTTTCCATATTTAGTCAAGCAAATGTGTTTTAGTCCCTGGTCGTAATCTACGATCAATTCGTTTTAACCAGTTTTACTGCCAGAGAAGTTGAATAAACGTTAGAAAGTATACTATTTCAAACAGGATTCAAAGTAATTTTAACTATCTTGTTTTTGCACCAGACTGTGATATGTTTTGTTTTTATCTCGCCGTGTTCAAAGTACGGTTAAAGAATATTTGCTATTCCTAATTCCTTTTGTTTTACATATGAGTATCTTTTAGTGTGTGTTACATGCATAACTGACTGTGATATTTAATACTTGTGTTGTAATGTTTTTTTTTCCATTCTGTTAGTGGACCCTTGGGTCTGTTGAATTGGAAATAAATAAATAAATAAAAATAAATAAATCATCAGAGTTCAGTTTGAACAACAGTAGTATACATGTAATGAATGAATGATTCAGTCCTTACATGACGTAATGCTAGGTATAATAAGGAGGTAAGTTGTAATTGTATTCTGAAAACCCTGTGTATTACATTGATTTACAGTCAGTAGATGGTAATGAATCTTTGAGGATATGATGATCTATATGCTATGTTAAGCATGCCTATGTGTCATCACTTTGTCCTAATTAAAATATCTCTCACTTTGGTTCTATCTTTGCTACATCGACGTCTCTTTTGTGGTTCATCGCCTATATAAAATGACGTTTCTCCTAATTACAAGACTGTAGTATTGGAGAACTATTGATGTCCTCACGAGAATGAGTTCTGCGGATTCAACAGATATCTTTGTGGTTTTTGTGGTTACCAGAATCGTTTAGATATACTGACTCCGCAATACAATAGGAACAGTAATCAAGAAATGGCAAATATCGATTTGTTTTCTACTTAACTTCGTTGTCGTTGTAATCAGAAAATTGATTTTCCTTTTCTCTTGAACTTCCTGTTCTTGTACATCATCAGTATCTGTATCTCTAATCTTTTGTTTTTAATATGTCGATTCGCCGTCTTTCTGTTGCATTGTTGAAATAGATAAAAACGTAACATCGACCGACTCAGGATTGCTATTTAACGGTTCGCGTCCATTCACATTCAAATAATTAAGGGTACATATGATTTGTGTCATCCTTACATTATTTCTTAGTTGATTAATTTATAACGTGAGTTTTATCCTGTAAATGCATGTATATGTGTGTACCTTTCAATCGTATCAACAACAGATGTGTATTTTTCAAATGTGTCATCAATTTTCGTGTACCTTTTTTTATTTTTCAACAATTCCAGTGTTTCTATGTTTGTAACACCAACTGATATTGTAAATCACTTAATTAAGCGATTGTTCTTCACATAATACATTTACGATGTCTCGAAAGCACAAAAGGACCGCGACACCCATTTGCTCCTTTCTCAGAAATGTATATAGTAACTTGTCTTCTTGTACAAGACGTATTACACACAGTGAGATAACATATAATCCTAATGCATGTTGTTATCATTAAAACCCTTAATGTTAAACTCAGTTCTGATGTGTCACATGTGGCTTTAGGAGAGAGATTTCCAAGCAGTTGAAAAGAAATGTGTTGTTACACAAAAAATATCTGTTTTTAATTACTGTGACGTCACAACTAAGGCCACTCAAATATAGAGTATTCTCTATTTTCATAAGTCACCGTGTATAATAAAACCGTACTGATAAACACACATCTGATACGTATTTATCTATGTTATGTAAATAGGGAACGAACATTTATACACGAATACGCCTATTGAAGCACATTGACAGAAATGAAAATGGCAAAATATGCTTTCTCTGTTACCCTAGCGTAATGCAGATAGAACTTGGAAACATACATTATGACATTACCTCAGATTTCGATGGGAGAAGTCATGTGCAAAAAGAACTCTGAATATTAAAAAAATTGCAACTGCTAAAGGATATTGCTTTCAATCATCCAATTATCGAAATATCTAAATTTTAATTATTGAAATTACCACCCCTACGGTGTCAGAGAAATCTAAATTCTCGGAGTGGGGTTCTTGAATGTCTAACCCTCGGCTAGAAGAAAACGTTTTGACAATCAAGTATGTCAAGGTTGGTGTTACGATTTCTTTTACATACTGTGGTCTTCCAAGATCATTGTGGATTCAAAAAATCAAACTTGTGCGACCAGATACTCCTATTGGCTCAAACTCAAACTCTAGACTTCGCAATTTACATTTTGAAAATAATATATGCAAACAAGTTATCTGACTACACCAAGGAAAATAGTCATTCTGAATTTGAGAACACTGAAAACATTCCCTGTGAGGATACATCATGTATATCTACTACTATTAGTTCCTTGTCTTAAAAGGAGAGTTCTGAACCACAGACATACTGGTTATCCAAATTATGCATTTTTACTGTTTTTTACTACTTTTTGCAAGCATGGTGCAGAAAAGTTGACCTACTGGGAAGGGGGAAAAAGAACTCCACTACCTGCAAAAGACAGAAAATATTCCACCCAAAAATTGAGAAACCTGGGAAGAAAAGGAGCCAGACAAAGGCTTCACTGTTGGAGATTTACTTGCTTCATATATAGGTCTAAATATGCCACCATTTGTATGATCTAGTTGTCAGATGAGTGTACAGGAGTCAACAAATAGCTGCTCCGAGGATTGTTGTTGAAATGAAAATGGAACAAATCAAGAACTTCAAGATATTACAATCTTTGCTACCACTTACTGAAGTTCATTTAGCTGAACAAATAATTATGATATGTTGTGCCATGACAAATGTGTACAAGCTCTTACTGAAGTGAATTATACTGTCTGCAATGTCCTGTACTTAAGATTTCAAGATTACTTCATTTACAGGATCATGTGTAAAATGTACATATAAATATACTGTACAGATATGAAACCAGTACACTACTGTAATGATTTTGTTCAACAAAAATCACTTGAATATTTTGAATGGACAGATTTTCAGTTGACCCTTGACATTTAGTAATTTCAAATAATAATTTCCCTAGTCAAACACATTCTAAATAGACATATCTTTGCAAACCTTAGACTCAAAGCTCATTGTTGTGTCTACTGATGTCCTAGATGGCTCAGGTATATAATGTTAAATTAATTGTGTATCAGTACATGTATACATGTACATTTGCATTCCATTAGACCGTGCAAAGTAACTATAACAATGTTGACTTATGTGTGATGTTTGTAATAGGTTTTGGGATGTTAAAATTTCAAAACACTTGATGGTTGTATTGTCTGTTTCAACAACTATTGGTAAAACTAATATGTATGTTTTTATAGAGTTAAAGTTACTAGGTATGTACAAAGGTTTGAAAAATGAAATAACTGGAAATAACTGATAAAGTATTTTCATACTTTGTTATAAATATATATTGAGAAGCAGACCATATAAGAGAATGATGTTATCACAATATTGATTAAATACCTTTGAGAAGTCAAAATTGAAAATGAAAATAGTTAAGCATCAATATTGAAGAACTAGACACATTTTAAAATGAGTGTTTGTCCAATGTTTAATTGAAACCAAAAAAACCCACTAAATGACTAAAATGTATGTGTAACTCAGGTAGTTTCAGATATTGACAAACCCGTGTTTAATGTTATTAGAGGGACACAGAACTTTGTATGTAATAACTTATGAATTACTTTTTTCTTATCATGTGTGATTTCTCATTTCATCTTAGTTATTATAATGTATATTGTTATTGTGTGTTATGAAATGTGTAAAAAGTGTATATATAACATCCATGATAGATTTTTTTCATTTCAGCAAATAAATTTTAGGAAATGAGTCAAGACATCTATAACCAGAATTAATTATGTTTTCATTCAATTTTTCATATTGATGTTTTTGGATATTTAATTCCTGGACTCTTTCTTTTGTGTGACTTGGCTTACTTTTTGAGAACCTTTGATATCTCTTAGAGAAATTAGTGAGCTCATCAAAATGGATAATTTTATATTGATGACAAATATGTTAAATGTGTGCATATTTCAAAGTTGATATGTGTATTTTCTTGTACGTCACTACATGTTATGAACTGAGTTTAAACATCAATAAATATATGTATACACTTGACAAGTTGTACTTAGTTCAGCTGTTTGAGTGGAAAGAAAAGTGCATGACTCCTCTGGAACTTGTATGGTTGAACTGTGCTGTACATGTAAAATCACAGTTGCCAGTTGTTAAAAGTGCATCAGCTTCTCATAATTGTTCTGAGCAAGAATTGGGATATAAATAAAGGTTGCCTTTCATTCAAATTGTCCCCTCCACAGATTTTAGATATTACATTTGTCTATGGATGATTACAGAAGCAACTGTGAATCACACAGTTACATACATTTTGACATGTACATATAATTTTCTGTTCAACAATTAGTAATGATTCAATAAATATCTATTAACTTGGATATCAAAATATTTTCTTGCTCAGATCACATTTTATTTTTTAACAAATGACTAAAATACACACACTTTACTGTCACAGTACATATAAACAAATATGCATGTTTAAAACTAAAAATACCCCAAATTCACCTTTAAAGTCACTGATTATAATAGCTTTATGCTGTGTGACGTATATCAGTTAAGCATAATATTTGTAACTAACCTCTGTGTTTTGTTAC